>NW_009198598.1:266-24178 GCF_000690835.1 Fulmarus glacialis | reverse complement strand
GGGGGGTAAGGAACCCGACAGATTGAGAGACAAAGACCTCTCTTCGAGGGGGCGTGGTGGAGCCTCGGGATCCTTTGTGCAATGTGCTTCGTCTAAAAACAATTAAGGAGACACCCCTTCTTTGACCACTTGATGCAATATTAGGTTACGTGTGTTGTACAAAAACAACTTTAATTTTGGGTTGGTAAGATTGCTTTGTGTTGCCTCTTTTACCGTCTATTTTCTTTTGGTTTTTTTGTAATTCATTAGTGGCAGGGACCGAAGAAGAAGAGTCACCACGTAACATTTATAAACTAGGATCAGTATTGCAGTTTGGAGAACAGAATGTTTAGTGTATTCCAAAAGTGCTTTTAAAACTGGATGAATAAAACAACTCTACTAGGTAATGACATTAAAAGGGGACATACAACATTTTTTCCGTGGTAAGTAATCTCTGAGATCTACATTCATTGGTCTCTTCCTGGCCTGAGACAACACTTACACGTATACTTTGTTTGACTTCAATAGGATTTAAGCAGGTGCTTAAAGCTAAGAAAGTAGTCAAATTTGGATCAGAACAGAAACAAATCTTGGTATGGGTTTAATTTTTTTATTCCAATGGTAATCAGCTTAAATGGCAGCAAAGTCTCTTACTCCATAGTCAGTAAAACTCTTAACAGACAACACCAGGTTGATACACTGATATCTTACCAGCACCTACTCATAAGGTGTAGAACAAAGAGATAACTGCGGTAGAATAGTACCTTTGACTAGGAAAACTGGCATTTGCAATGAGATGTAGCAGGAATTAGCTCTTACAAACCGTACAGCTGCAACCTGGAAGCAAGTGAGAGCGCTCATTCATGCAGATTCTGCCAACTCATAATTGCGCTGGCAGTTGCTGTCTTTCACAAGTGATTTTAGAAAAATTAACTTCCTACTCTCCAGCAAATAAGGATTAGCTTTCAAAACTACCTAAGCGATTGCACTTCATTTTTTATTGGCTTTTAGTACAACTCTCCCAAATCACTAGCGGATCTTGGAAAATTCTGATGAGGAAATTCCCAACCTTCCTCTTCCTCTTCCTTTGCTACGTTTTTCCCTTCCCAAAAGTGTCCATAAATACGCAACTGAGTTTTCATGTTGTTTGCTCTTGGCCTGTGAAGATGCTGAACACAGGCTCCTGCTTGGCTCTGGCACTCCAACAGGCACTATTTGGGGAAATTACAGCTACCACTCTACTTCAGTGAAGTACAGAGCTGGCCCATGGAAAGAATCTTGCAGGGCTTGTTGCTTTAGCAGGGTACATGTTTTCACACTTTCCAGCTTCATTTTTTTTCTTCTGCCAATGCACTCATTAAACACGGCAAGGTCTAAAAGAGGAAGAGGAGAGGGAAAGGGATGTTTTTGAATTTGCGATGGGTAAAGTTACCTTGGTCACATCAGGATTTGAAAAAGGAAAATGCAGTGTGAGATGTCATATATTACAAATTTCTCTGGGCAGGGCAGAAGTTACTCCTTCAGTTATGATGTTCTGGTGTGTGAGTGCTGAATTAATGTTTTTTTGAACAATAAAGAACCATAACGGCAGAACCTGTGTGGATGCTAAACATCTCTGCTATCTATCACTGAAAGATCAGGAAGGTCCCCACAAATTACCCTACCCAAGGAGAGTGTCCCACTGATTAGTTCAGAGATGTTTTGAAGCAGATCAGACTACAGAATCCGCTCTAAGGACCTGGCTCTGCGTGGTTACACTCTTGTAAAGGGAATGATTCACTGAAATACAAATTTACGGGGATACTAGTCAGATGAACTAAGCATCGGACATGCACCAGATAAATGCTGGACACTCTCCTCTGATATATTACATTCTATTAAGGCAACCCAGCAACAAAATTCCTGTACACAGTTACATTTTCAATGCATTACTGAAACAAGCTGGCAGATAGTTTTTGTGTTATATTGAGAGACGGGAGTAGTTCATTCACAGCAGTATGACATGCTGTATTTTCAGGAGAACATGCAAATCCTGAGTTGGTGTGCATTGGCTTTTCCACCCACATATTTAGCTTCACAGACAACCCAGCGTATGAACCAGCCTTCCCAAAGAGGGCTTGTTTCCTTCTGGGGTTTCCTCTGTGCCGATTGTGCTCTTCCAGCACAACAAATATGATGTTCCTGTCAACTATTTTCTCATGTGATTTTGCTGGTTAGAAGATGCTTCTAGATTTAAAAAGCTAGATCAGCAGTTACCCACTGTAGCAAACAACAGGTATAACATGAGGTATACCATTTCTTTTCGTTGCACAAGATAAATTTTAAAAGTTTTTAGCACACACTATTTTAGGTTGATTACACTTTTTCGTTTAACAACAGCACTTTCCTCTTACATAGTTTCCTTTATAAAAAGTGCTTTTTGCACTACATGATTTTTTTTTTTTTTTAGGATTTCCCAGAAAGCTTTACCTCGTGGACAAAGAAGGATACAAATCCAGAGCATTTCTATGGATTCACAGTTCTGCTGTGATGTTACCTGTACAGCCGTAACCTGATTATTTGCATTGCTTGGGAATGCATTAATAAATTCAGGAGAGACTCTTGTGTCTGTCATCACTTCAGACTCAGGGTACCTGGATTCATGGGTAAGAACATGACATGTGCCATGGTTCAACTCGTTTCTCAGCAGCCTGGCGGCATTGCAAACCCAGAATCATAAGTCAAGTTTGACAGGCCTGTGCCCATTTCCAGTCTGTTGGCTGGAAGGAGAACAACAGAACAATGGCTTAGAGAAAAATAAATCTCTTCGTGAAATACTTGTCTGTAAGTCCATGAATCTAAATCTGCAAAAGATTTAACTTGCAAGATTCAGGGTTTGGGAGACGTTCTCTTCTCTTCTCTTCTCTTCTCTTCTCTTCTCTTCTCTTCTCTTCTCTTCCCTTCCCTTCCCTTCCCTTCCCTTCCCTTCCCTTCCTTTCCCTTCCCTTCCCTTCCCTTCTCTTCCCTTCTCTTCCAATGAATTTTATTTACAATCTTTCATTTAAATTCCCTAGGGCTGGGATTTGTTTCTGACAGGTACATGACCTGTGCCATTGACCTAGGCTCAAACCATAAGCTTACTAATTAAATCTTGAAAATGGCCAGCTGTCTAGGTTTGCAGGTCCTCAGCGTCTCTGGCCATGTCCAACTGCAAGCAGCAATGGGTGATGACTGCAGCTATCCACATGCAATCACCACAGGACTGCCCCTAGACGGATGCTTCCCAAATACAAACACAATCCAGGCAGATTTCTGCTGGAGTACAGATGTAGTTCAAGTTTGAACTGAGGTGGAATCTGAGTGCACATGTGGTTTAGAATAAAGAGCTTTTGACCAGATCCTCCAGACGGTATGACGCTGACTTTTCCCTTTTGCAGCTGCTTTTCAGGGGACTTCTCCCTGGGAGCAGCCAGTCTGGTCGGTAGTGGTGGTGGTGCATCCTGACAGACAACCCTCTTCCTGACAGAGGGACTTGTCAGGATTTTCTAGTCGTGGAGGCTGACTTTGTGGATCTCTGCAGCTGGACACACTTTGCAATGATCCTGATACTGCCCGAATGCTGACCACAACACACTGAATCCAAGAGTCAGAATATTCAGTTATGAATGACATATTGTTAAGGGGTTTTTTCATCCCCCGACCTCACATAAGTCATCTGGTTGGGGAAAAATAAATGCTGGACACTCTCTCCTCTGATATATTACATTCTATTAAGGCAACCCAGCAACAAAATTCCTGTACACAGTTACATTTTCAACGCATTACTGAAACAAGCTGGTAGATAGTTTTTGTGTTACATTGAGAGAGGGGAATAGTTCATTCATAGCAGTATGACATGCTGTATTTTCAGGAGAACATGCCAATCCTGAGTTGGTGTGCATTAGTTTTTCCACCCACATATTTAGCTTCACAGACAACCCAGCATATGAACTAGCCTTTCCAAAGAGGGCTTGTTTCCCTCTGGGGTTTCCTCTGTGCCGATTGCTCTCTTCTTGGAAATTCTCCAAAAGGCCACTTCCAGCTCAGAAATCAATTTGCTGCAGCTGCTGCAGTAAATGGAAACTCTTGTAGCTGTAAGTGGGTTCATCTGTGGGGATTCTTGCTGCGTGTGGTAAGGTTAGTCTTGGAGGAAGCGGTGTGGAGGTAAGGTGGAAGGCAGAGAGTTTTATGACAGCACACAGTTGTTATACCACCCACAGCACAAACCTACTGGGTATCAGGCTTATTTGCTTCAAATTTGGTGGACCTCTGTTTTTTAATACCTGTGAGTGTGCAATATATGAAGTAAATGTTCAGTCTTTAAAGCTTCTTCTCTCTAGGCACAACTGAATACTGAAAACACACATACAACTGTGCACACTGAAGCAGTGTTTTGTGTTCAGCTGTTTGGGTCTCTCCCTTCCAAATAACTTGGTGCTTCCTCAGAAAGGGAAGTGATAAAGATGATCTATGGTGAGGGCAACAAAGGATGGTTTTGTTTTGGAAGATGCTTGCTTTTGTTCCAAGTCTGATTTCTCTTTTTCACACCCTCCCCTGCTTTTTTGTTTTCTGAACCGTAGCAAGCACCTTAACCTTTTGAAAGTGCTTGGGCTATAAGACTATCTGGAGTTATAGATGTAGGAGCTGTAAATGAATCATGTTCTGTGCATGGCTAGCACTGTTAGTGGTAAATTGCTAAGAGAAAGACTGTGTGCCTTATAAAAGTAGCTGTTAGGGTAAAATAAGCACAGGGCCTTCAATCTTTAAATTTGCATTAGTTAGCTTTCTTTTTAATAAGCAATGTCATAAATGCTGTCTCATCTCAATGAGAAGTGAGCTGAACCAAGTATGAGTGAATTGGCATGCGGGTAATCTACATAGTCAGGAGCCAAAAGTGCTGTTTCTTTTAATTGCCTTTTTTTTTTTTTTTAAAGGCTGCTTCTTAAGATTAACGGCCCTGAATTTCAAAACCATTTGTGTTAGGTATGTGGGGAAAATTTCAAATCAGGAATTGGAAAGCTCTATTTTGCTCTGCAATGGTCGTATTGCTCTAAAGGTCTGACAAGTTATTGTATCTTCATTGCACCCCATAAAAACTTCTGAAATGCCTGCAATATTAAGTCACCATATAGCACAGTTTTCAGTCTAATATAACGTGAGAGAGCTTTTTAATCAAACCGTTTAAAAATAAAACAACGGGAAAAGGGAAACCTAATTTGTTAAGATTAAGCCATGACATTAAATCAGGCTTTGTCCCTGGTTGAAATGTGACACATAAAGTGATCTATACTTAGAACAAGAATAAATCCTGAACAAGGCATTTAGAATTGCATGAGCTGATACACCAGCAGCTCTGGCTTTGTGCATATGGGTAAAAATATAAAACATTAGAAGTAATTAGGTCTGAAGTATAAGATTATGCAAAGCTCAAAGCCAGAGAAGAATGGGCTCTCCTAGCAAATGGAGTAAAGATACTGTTTGCGGCCTGGATGCCAGTGCATTGAATTGGCAAGCTGTCAAATCCCCAGGCAGTAGAAAACACATGAGTAAAAACTAGGGTTTATAGCAGTAACATTTTGTGGAAATGAATGGTGCAATATATAACAAACTGCCGAGGGAGAGAAGAATTTGCTAAGGAGCTAAATGCATGTCTGACCTTGAAGTGAGAAATCAGCTTTCTCAGGGTTTTCTTGACAAAGAAACATAAAGGTATGTGATGGTAGGATCTATATAGTGGCGCCCGTTAAATACTGACTACATTTAACTGTATGTGCCTTGGTCAGATACTTTCCCCAGTGCTGTGTCCAAACACCTGTGACAAGTGAGGAATCAGTGGCCTTGTTTTCACAAGGCAACCCTACCACCAAAACACCTGCTTCCATTCTGAGTGAGATCTCCTTCCATCAGGGTGGGTTATTCCCTGCTCCCCTCAGTTTAGACATAACGATCGTGATGATGGGCCAGTTAGAAGCTGCGAACGCGCCAGCCTTCCTCACTCTGCATCCTGGCAGCAGGGAGCTACCAGCAACCTCTCTGTTTGCTTGACGCCTGTAACGTTTCTTGAAGGGTCAGTCACGTATACCTCCGGCTCAAGGCACACTGTCCAGTGCATTTTCAGCTTCTTTTTTGTTTTTTCCTTTCAGGAGTGAGCCCACGGCCTGTTCAGTCACATAACCGGTTTGTCCAGTCATGGCTTTGGGGGCAAGCTTCGCCTTCACTGTTACCCAGAACAAGTGTCTGGGTTTCCCTGGTTACAGTGCATTTTCCAATGAAGTTTGGTGATACATGCATACGTACGTATATATACATGTAGGTATGTGTATGTATACATACGTACATATGTATGATATATACTTATGAATGTGTGTGTATACACACTTGAAAAAACCATTGGTCCTATGATACTGTTACCTCCTAAGTTAGAGGTGATGTGGTTTGTCCAGCGTCCGAAGCAGCAAATCTCTGGTGTCAAGAACAATTTTGCTTAAGAAGCTCTTAAGTACTAATTAGGGTGTACTAAGACAGACAAGACACGGAGCATAGTACTTGTGAAACAGATGGCATTAGTCCCCTTTTACACATTGCTAACAACTGCTACTGCTCCTTCTCTCTGAGGAAGGCTGGCGATCGAGCAGCAAGGGAAAGCAAGGAGGGTGCCAGCTGGAAACCATCGCATGACTTCAGTTTGCTTGTTATGGATCTGTGCTGAACATCCCTTTCCACTGCTAAGCCCGCTTGGGAAGGAGGATGTGAGGAAGTGGCCTTTTGAGATGTTGCGCTGTGTAACTCCTTGGCAGCTGGAAACGAATCCGTGAATTACGCAGAGGTCTGTGAAGCTGCATTTCCCACGCAGCTGCGAGTCGGGGCTGCCCAGGGCACGCAGGGGTGCAGGCACCCCGCCTGTCGGACAGGCGGCTGAGACAAGGAGCTGGGCAGCGGGAAGGCTGTACCGGCTGCCTGGGGAGTGGGTCAGCCCTGCAGCAGGCAGCCAGGGGCTGCTGCGCCTGGGGGAAACCAGGCAGGCAGCGTCGGCCATCTCTGCCTGCTCCCACGGAAACTTCTAGTGGGATCAGCTCCCTCCAGAGAGATGGCATCCCATCTCTTAAAACAACTGAAAAAACCCATCACTTTCTCACCTGCAAATGTTTTTACATGTTATGACTGGAGGCTGAATGCTTGCTGAAAATAAAATTTCTTTTTGCTGTTGTTTTCTTAATCCATTTTGCCTTCATTATTCAGCACAGTGATGTGGACCATAAGGGTGAGAAACAGTGTAAGCTCACCAAAACCAAAATTCTATGTATTTCTGTGAATTATCAGGAGTTATTTAGTGTTCAAAATCAGTTTCATATCTAGTAATTATTAAATAAACTGCTGATGCATGCTTATGAAGTATTTAAGCTGTTACTGATCATATCTGCAGAATCCATTTGAGGAAGCTGTTGATCAATGAGATGATGAGGAAGGCATTCATTAGAAAGTTACACAAACTAAAAAGAGCTAAATTCTGTCCTTAGTAGCACAGTGGTATACTAAACTTAATTGACAAATACTAAAGCCCAGGAGGCTTTCCCTGCCTGCTCTCTGTTTTTCCCCTCTATTAGGGGTTATGCTTCTAGCTATGCCTTTAAAACTTGATAACGACTTGGGGCATGTGTTGAGGATTCCTCCTAATGAATCAGAATAATGTCCTTCCCTTAAAAATGTTCGATGGTTTAGGAGTTTGTTTATTTTTCCTTTCATACGTGATGTTCAGAGAGGATGTCAGGATGCCCAGGAAGTTGTTCTTCATAACTTCAGCAGAGCTGCTGTTAGATAAATCATCCTTTTGCAGTATAGTTACAGGATTCTTCTCAAGTTTCATTTCTGACACAATGTTAGCTTCACCCTTACTGATCCATCCTGGTTATATCTGAATATGCCAACAGTGTATTTGGTTATCTGCCAAAGTTCAAGTTTATGGAGCCAGCTACATCCACAGCTTGCTTCTAGCGCAAGCCAGTTTGCGTTCATGTTGCACAGTGGCAGTGTGCAAGTTTGGCAAGCGCACTTAAGCCTCAAAATCATTTAGTATATTTTTGCAGCTCCCTCTGACACGTCTTTTCAATGCACCATATTCACGCCACATGCAACTCAACATTCTCTAGAGACTGGCTTGCTACATTGAACTACCTCAGTCAGCGTCTTGCCAGCTGCAGGTAAGATGCACCAGCAGTTACAACAAAGAGCCAGCTGAAAGTTATCTACAGCTTTGTTGTTAGGGCCAGAGACCTCAAAAGGTGGCCGTCATGCCTTTAACATAAACAGACTCCAAAATAAATGAGTAAAGACTAATGAAAATAGATAGACTGTGAAACATGATGCTCTCGGAGGCAGGATGCAGGTGACCAGGTGCTGTTAAGCAACGGTCCAGGGCTGCTTTGGGAAGCAGGGAGTCGGGACTCCTTGGGAGTCGGTGGCTCTGGCCATCGCTAAATCCTCACCCAGATCCTGGCTGAGCAGCTTGTAGGAACACGGCAGGAGCTGAGAGCTGCCTGGCACAGAGACACTGCCTTAATTATCACTCTGCTGCTTCTGACAAGAAAGCAGTAGGTGTTTGTGTATTTTTTCTTTTTTCTTCCTTACACTCTGTAAAGAGGTGAATAATTTTGACTGATCTTGTATGTGTCACTTCATGCATGAGGTAACACTAAAGCACAAAATGGCTTACTACCCATTCCAGAAAAAGAAAATGAAGGAGTTCTGAGTAATTCAACATGATGCTCATAAACAAGGATTTTGCTCTGCTTTAATTATGCTGGCAGAATATGCCAAAAACCTAGATACTCACAGCGTTTTTCAGTGAGTAGCAGCAGACTGTTCTGCCTTACAACTTGGTTCTGCCTTCTAAGGCCTCTGGCTCTGGAGGTCCAAAAGAAAAAAAAAAGAAACGAAATCTGAAGAATATACAAGTTGGTTTTCTAAAGTAACTGCTATGCATTATAATTGCAGGGTTGGTTCTAACTTATATCCACCTTTTTCTTCCAGAAGAATATTAACACACCAAACAAGGTGATAAGCTCTCTTACATTAGAAAAAGGCTTTTTAAATGAAGTACCTGTAACATAAATTTGCTTTCCACTTAGTATAACCTCTCCATCTACAGCTAGAATTCTCAGATGATGATTTATGTTAACATAAAGGTGAAGTCTTAAGCAAACAGCTATTCCCTTGATAAAAATACTGGCAGCAAACCAGGGAACATATGTGTGATTACTGTTGTATCGTATAGTTTCTTAAAGTTTCTTAAATCCTTAAGCTTTCCTTCAAAGCTGAATTTGATGCTTTTTTGGAGGTAGAAATAACAGAAGAACCAGGAAGAAGAATGCTAATCTCTAATTTTAGAGGGCTGATCTTTGATTTTATCTTTTATCTTTTTTTTTTATTAAAAAAAGAAAAAAAAACCTCAACAAAATAATTTAACTTTGTTATTGTGAATTAAACTTTTTTTGGTATGAAATGCACCCTGACAAAACTTACTGCTAACAAACCCTGCAAATATAAACCCAATCCCTTTCTCCTAGGACGTCATGACATTGCACATCTCAAATAAAAATTTAAAAAAACCCAAACTTATTTGTGGCTTTCCTTTTGGAGACTGCTGTTAAAATATATTATCACAGGCACTGTGCTTGTGACCTAGATAGGGAAATGGCAGGCAAGGAAGATAGCTTTTTGGAAAGAATTTGTTGCTGTCAATGTACCAGCAAATGCTGGCTAGAAATGGGGACAAGCACGTTTTATTGCACGGGCTCAGAGAGTGGCGTGTACAGCATTGACATGGCAGAAGATCACTTGCTCTGGCAGGACATTAGGTTTTTTTGGAATCTTTGGAAAAATTCATGCAAATTCTGGAGAGTGTGGAAGTTCTACGGAGGTGCCCGGTGGAACTAGAAAGAGAAACTGAGGTCCTGTGAGCTTAGACAGAGAGCAGATGGGAGCTCCTGAGCAGAACTAAGGTGGAGGGCTTTTAAAATAAGAACAACTGTGCAGACTCTATGTTTTCAATGTCAGTCTTGGTACAGGACCTGAAAAATCTGAATGGAGTCAAAGAATTGGTACTAAGAATAATATCTCGAATTCCCCCTGCTGTAATAGGATGTTTGAGTGACTGTACCTGAGTCATCTTTGAGAAATGCCAATTTGATTATATGAAGCACCTTAGTGTTTTAGGACATGTTTTGTTGTTGTCAAGAACAAACAGAGATGGGCCAAGCACAGCCTCCTGGGAAGCCCTCCTCAGGAGAGCTTTCCACTCTCAGCTCGTGTTATGTTTTTACATAGTAAGAAAGTGGTGGTTTTGCTTCAGGTTATTCTCTCTAGAAGCCATAGTTAGGCAAATTGATCGATTTTTAAACACCTAAGTTACAGCGGTCCTGTTTCGTTCTCTGAGCCTCTCAGCAAACTCGCTATTCTGAGATAACTTCCGGCTTTACAGCTGCTTTCCCGTTCTCCAAGCACCCTAAGGTGAAGCTTTGCAGTTTCAGCCAACCTCAGCAACATCCGACTTTTGTAAGGGCTCTGGTATCTTCCTTCCCTATTCTAAACTGAATTTTTGTCTTTGGTGCTGATACATACTGTGTTATCAACCAGATCACAAATAGCCTCTTCAGTGAAAATTAATGAAAATGATAAATATGATGGCGTTTTAAAAGAAAGAAAGATATAACGAGTGCTCACATGCACGCCCTCTGGCCTGCTCAGCATCATTGCCTTCCTGACACACACTTTCTGGATAAGTTCTTGTTACCTCTGATACCTGTTGTTATCTTGCATCCTTTTAGTCCCTGGATGCTTGATGATATTTTCATCCTTGTCTTCAGTAATTTGGCTTATTTTTTACTTTCTGCATGCTTCCTTCTTCTATTTAAGGCAATAAAAAATGTACAATTAAGTCAGGTTGGTCTGTTATTGCACGTAACAGTGGGTGCACTGGAAATGCACATAACAGGAAATTTCTTTCTCTTAGCCTTGGCAGTGTTTCTTCCAGGAACCGCTTCTTCGCTTCCTTTACCTCCCAAGAGATTTTTGCCTGCCCGTGCTCTGAACTTATTCAAGCCTGCCAATTCTGTAACGTATCACTCTGCCGAAAACAGGTGTAAGTGGTGGGCTCTCTTCTAATGCAAAAAATAAGAACACCCCCTGTGCTAATGTCGGCTTCATTGGAAAGGAAGCTCTTTTCCTTTATGTTGGATCTGGCAGCTAGTGTTTAGGCATAAAGCAGCATGCTGAGCACTCTTAAGTGTGAAGAGGCTTTCAAATATAACTCTGAAAACAGAAGAGATGAATCACTGAGTGTATTGAAGGTGATGATATGACTCTTCCCCCTGTCCCACGATTAAAAGAGTGAAGCTTAAAGAAATGAAAGAGAATTGCAAATCTTCAATCTTCAGTAGAATCTATAATTTCCTGTCTGACATTGCAAGAGACAGATAAGGAATCCTCTGCCTTCCCTTTGCTCAGGAAATCACATTTTGGGAAAATAAGAGTAGGCAGTGAGTTGAGGTCAGTACCTTTACATCAGAATACCTCTAGAAAATGCTCCTCTCCAGCAAATAGACTGTGCAGTCTTATGTTGTTTGGGGAATGCTACTCTCAAGATAGTAGCAGGGATCTTGATGTGTGCTCAATTAGTCTAAGAAAAAATACTTACGAGCTATAATTATTGATTTAAGTATCAGTTGTTTAAGCCTGTTAATCACCTTTGCTACTGTGGCAGCAGCTAAAGGCTGCAAATGACAGGGCATGGTTTATTGGATGCGGTCTTAGATTGCACTGTCTGCTGAATAGCTTAAATCTGTTCAAAATACTGTTAAGAGAAAAAAGTTGTTAGCTGACAAATATAAGCTCTAGCCTTGAAATCCCTAGTAGTGATTACCTGAATGAAAGAAGCCAGAAATAATGATTAGGGATATAGACACAGAAAGGGCAAATGAATCCTGATTCCTTGCTTGCTTATTACTATTACTGGTGAAATAAAGACAAATATAGCTAATAATAGACTTGAACTGCTAACTTTCATATAAAAATATCTTTAGGTGATGATATCAGGTGTTGTTTACTATCCGTGTCCCAGGAATAGGGAGGAAAGGGTTGTCTCCCCCCTCGAATATTTTCCCATTGTACTGCACAGCTATGCCTTCAGGTGTATCTCCAGCCTTACACGGTTTGGTTTGGTTGGTTGTTGGCTTCCCCCTCCGCCTCTTGCTTTTTGAAAGATTTGATCAAGGAAAATGACAGAGGGTAAGCTTTGACAGCCATCGAAGTCAGACTTGTCAGTACAGTCCAGACGAGCGGTGCATTCCCGCCCACAGGGCTCTGCGTGGCTCTTTCCTTTGGATGGTCGGGTGGTACCCCTCCGTGTCACTCCTGAAGTGCCCTGGTCCCAGCCACCTGGAAAGACTCTACATAATGGAAGTGATGGAATAGATTATTTGAGGAATGATTTCTAGGTCGTTGGTGTGTTTATCAAGGGAAAACCCCCAATTTATCCTTCTTGCCCCAGGGGAACATTCCTGCCTTTGTCCACAGAGCACTCAGCAGACCTTTGAAACCTCCTTCTGCTAATGGCTACCGCATACGCCACAGCAGCTTGGAGGCACAAGGTACCACATGGCATATAAAGTTCTTTGGGTTTTTTTGTTTTTTAATAATGGTACAGTGTGGTAATTAATTTATCACCTCAGTCAAAGGCTACAGTTTTGCTTAGGACAAACCAGAAAGATTAGGAGCCATTTGAAGTTTCTAGCCTACATGAAAAGTCAGGATGCTCAAAGGAAAACACTAAAAAGTATGGTCACTGCCTTCTTTGTGGACCCTGAACGCTGTCTGTTTCACCTAAAATAACACCCCGAGATTCTGCCTTGAAGCCCAGCAGTTCAAACAGACTGGTTTACTCTGAGCCAAGTTAGTGTCCTGATCAGAACTGCACCGAGAGTGATTTAAGTGCTATTTAATGCTATTTATCTGGAGCTCTGAAGATCTGTCACCAAGCGGGGCAAGAGCAAAGCCAAATGCTCTAATGGGGCGTGATACCCTGGAGAACAACGGACTTCCTTGGTAGAAATGAAATGAAAATTCATCAGGATCAGCCTACTGTCACGAACCTTGCACCTTCCAGCCTGGAAGGAGGGGTTCCTGCGCCGGACAGGATCCAGCGGTGGCACAGCTGTGGGGTGAGCCGTCCTGCCGGGAGGGATGTCCCAGGACAGCAGTCGCGGCTGCGTGCGGGCAGGCAGCCGGCGGCTGTGATCAGCAGGGAAGGATCCGGGTTTTTCCACCACCCCATAAAGAACAGATCTTTATCCACTCTTGTTGCGCATGCTTGCTAACACTTCACCCTGTGAGGAAAAAATAAATAAATGTTGTTTTATTAACGACGACATTCATACAGCTCCTTCCCTGCACTGAAATAAAAGTCCGGTTTGGCCACATGCCGACACTTGAAACCCTAGATTTTAGTTCTCTTTCACGTTTTTCCTTCCTCTTGTGACTAACCCACTTCCATGTATGAACACACACATGCATGTTATTCTGTGTTTGTATTTGAAAGGAAAGCATTGCTGCCATTTGGGGGGGGATTTTTATGGCACTTTCAATGGTAAAGAAAACTGACTAACCAGACTACCTTTGAAATCCAAAGCCTTTTTGCTTTAATCCAAGCTTTGCATAGCCACAGTTCTTGGTGATAGCCATAGTCAAGACAATCCAAAAGAAAACAAGACACAGGCTTATTTTATCATCAGAGGAATTTATCCATGTTTGTCCTATGATGACCTGAAATTTTAAACACTTGCTCATGTGGAGATACTTCCTTGAAACTTGTGGAATGAGACTGTAAATCTGTAAATTTTCTGCACTCTCACCCCAAGGCCACAAGCTAAACTGACAAACCATTCTGAGTCCCAGATATTCTCTGCAATTGGTTACACGATGGTGTTTAACAGCGGTGTAAATGGCAGTTTCCCAATAAGCAAACTTTTTCCTCGCAAATTTTGCATAAAATACAAGTAGCTATGCAAGCAGCGGGATTTTGCAAAGCAAATTTGCCAGACCTCAGGCTTGAGGCCATTGCTCTGAGAATGTTAGTTCTAAATGCATATGAATCACAAACTGTGAATTTCATCATTTCTCTCTTCACTATAGCCACTTCCTCTTAAGTGTAAATATTCATTCAACTGGTAAACTATATTTTGAGCTATGTTTAAATGTGTTTAGGCTTCAGAAAATTCTGAATTTTCTTGTTAAAAAAAAAAGGTAAAATAGACATAATTTCAAACACATCCTTTCCATAATCACGACAAGCTTAATACCCGTATTAGTGATTTGGAACCAGTCCTTCTAAATGTAAACCAGTACTTTTACTTTGTAGCACCTCTGACATTTTCAAAATGACATTAAAGCAAAATTCTGTGACGACTTCTTAATTTTACACACAAAATTAACCATCCACACTTTTTCTTTTGAGATTTCTAGAATCTAATGTCCTAGTTCCATTAGGATTGCTTCTATGCTAAAAAGAATAGATTCTGCTGAATTTGGGCCACCGTCTGCTGGGTAACTGGGTAGTCAAAATACGCCCCAAATTACTCATTAATCAAATTAAAGGGTGGAAAGGAAATACAGGATCATTCTTTCTTTAACTGTTGGGTTCTCTTTAGCCAAATGCAGGTTTCAAACATTACTAATCCAATCTCCTATTCCTATTATAGGTAAACAGTGATGGTAAAAATCATGATGTATTTATTTTAGATGATGTATTTTTAAAATAGAGCAACTGTTTCCTTGTAAAAGTTTGCTGAACTGATTTAATGATTGATATTTCATACGCATATTTTACACAAACATCATATCTTTTAAATAAAAAAAGTTTTTTTTTCAAATTGCTTTGAAATTTTTTGTTCTTCTTGAGTGTAATCATAAAACAATAAAACATACAGTTTAACTTTTCCCTTGGAAAATTCCCTACGCCTGTAGAATGTTTTCTTGTTTGTTTTTCCCTTCAAAATTCTAGATTCTCTGGACAAGACACTTTATGTAAATTGGTTGAAATTTTTGCCAAACATACAATTCTTTTGGAAAAACCTCTGCTATCAAGAGCTATCTACTCTTTGCACAACTTATTCCAGCTACATATGGCAAGGAAATCAGCAGGTAAAAGATAATGTTTTCAAAACTGTAATGGAGTTTTCAGCAAATAATTCAGAAAGCAAGTAGAGAAGCAGCTTCTTTTAAAGTCTTTTCTAATCAAAGGTATAAAATAAAATGGTGTAATAATAACTTGGGCCTGAAGATACTGCATGAGGGTTTGAATTATAATAAAATGCTGCCAGAAACCATCAGACTGCAACCACAGTATTGTTTCACAAGGTGGCACAATTACTCTTCATATTGTGCATGTGTATTTTTCCTCAGCCACCAGTAAGAGGCTAACATCTAATCAGCGTCCCAGTGTAGGTGTAAAAGAGCGTACTTGTATTCAATCACAGAAAGCATAACCAAGTAGTCAGTCTTCGGGCCCAGTCCAAGGCTTGTTGAAATTAATGAGCTCTCCAGTGTCTTTGATGGGAATTTAATAGTTTATCCACAGCATTTTTATAATCGCTTTTAACTTTCAACATTATTTTTACAGAGATAATTTTCTTAAGGACTTAACCCTGGGTGCAGTAATCTACCTTTCTTTGTTTTTTTTGAATTTGACAATTTTTCCATACCATTATGCAGCAGATGATAGGACACACTTTCTGGTGTGATACATTACTACCTGAACCCACTTGGGCTAATCTGTGTAGCAGTCTTGTCTGCTGGACTTACCGGTCCTACGCAGGCTAAGTAGCTCTTTTCTTATTTCATCACTCTGAAAGCTGATCTTGAAAAAGCAAAATACACTGTTCATCAAGCATTGCAATTGCAGATTTAAACGATAACTGCACCTAGTAAACCAGAGAGGTAATTTTAGTGATAAATAAGGGAATACCATGAACAACAAGTATTTGCCCAACTCTACTTAGCTTCAGTTCTGACAAATTCCCTCAGCTGATCAATTCAGGTCCTTTGAACAATTCCCTTTGAAATAGGCACCTAGACAGAAACATGGCTTGTAATGCATTACTTCTGTGGAAATCTTTATCTTAGCCAAAAGGCTACCAGGGACCTAACAGAATAATCCAACTAATATCTGAGGAATTCACCTCCCCCTGTTTGGCACAGCAGTGTTAAGTCACACAAGTTTCTGGTGCCACTAGTACACACGGAAGGGATGCAGCCATCTCTCAGCAAGCACCACCAGGTGCTGATTTGCAAATGCAGAAAACACGCTCTTCATTATATTGAGTATCTAGATTATACATTGTATAGAAAATGTTTAGGGGGGGAAAAAGAGGAATTTAGAATTACAGTTCTTCCATTTTCCAACCCCCTTCAAAAGCTCTCCTGCCAGGCTTTCTAATCCTGTGCGTGATTAGCCACAGCAGACAACATATCAAATTTCTCAGGAAAAACAAGCTCATAATGCTTAGCTCTTGTCTGGCTTTTTAGAAATCTCAGTATGATTAGTAATAAATTCAGATTGTAATAAGGACTAGAAGCTGAACTGACACATCCATAATCCTACCAAATTCAGTAAGACGGCTTCTAAATAAATTCAAAATACTTACCTACTGCAGAATTGGGTTCTAATTAGGATTCTTGATATTTTTATCTCTTAATGTTTCAGTACAATTCTTTATATTCTTAATTCAAACTTTGGAAATTAATCTCTATGATCAGGAGGGAATAGTGACATAAGGTACAAATTAAAGCTGTTTTTTTCCTAGATTTATATAACAATTGCAAAACACTGTTACTGCAATATTTAAAGCAAGGAGTGAGTCTTTTAAGTATCATTATTTGTCCTTCATCCAGACATTTCAAGTTGCAGTCTAGAAGGACATTCCATTAGATGACTTTGATGCCAAGTCTAGGGAAAAGTGATATTTCAGTAAAATTCCTAGCAAATTTGGAAAAAAGTTCCGTTTTTTATCAACTTGTTAATATCCTCTTCAACAATTCTTAAAAAAGGACTGCGTAAAACAAAACATTGTAGGAAACTCACCAAACCAACATGCCTAGAATCAAAAGAAAACATGTTTAAAAGAATTCTGGGCTCACAGTTCTCTCCTTTTAATTTTTCCTTTTAAGATGTCACATGCTTCAGTGACACTACATGTTGGAGGAGGGTGTGTGTATGTGTTTATTGTCACTTTTGGTTTGGCTGATTTATAGTGGGAGATAACTATTCAGTTCTTCTTCTGGGAGCAATAGCTGCTCACCTCTGTAGGCATCCTGCTGTTTCCTTTCAAGAGTTTTCTTCTAAGTGTGGTGGTGGTGGTGTTTTTTTTTTTTTAAATTTAGTTCAAATTTTTATTTCCTCTGCCAGATTTTTCTTTTCAAATGACTTGAACAACCTTCAGAGTTTTTGGCATCACTTTTCAAGCAGTGCTCTCCGCATTCACAGAACAATACAACAAAGTATACACCATGCAGCTTCCTCGCATGCATTGCTTCAGCGTGCAGATTAACCAGGAAGGTATTTGGCTATTGCTATTAGAAATTAATCTTGTATTTTACCTTCTTTTGTTTCCAAGGAAAAAAAAATTCCTGTAGCCAGGTTGATGAAATGGTGGTGTTACCTTTGGTATTGCAACAATTAGTAAAAGCTATTACAGAAAGAACTTTTTCTGCCTTATGAACATATTTTAAAATTTTCGAAGAAAGCACCATACATGTTCTTTTCCTACGGTCGATATTATAGGGAAGTTACATTAAGCAAGAAAGGTTTTTACTTTCAATCTTAATCTTTCTCCGTACGGCGAGTTCTCGGAGTACATTGAGAACTAAATGTTTCTGCTGAGGTATTTAAAAGAGAGAGTTTCTGCTGTGCTCCTTAGGATTGTAGCTACCTCTTTACCAGGATTGATGTACATGGCTTTCTGTCTATCCTATCCAGATATAAGGATCCTATCCTTGTATGGAGTTGCAGCACATTGCTGACTTTCTTTCAAAGGGCAAAAATTACTCTGTTTAATCCTTATATCTGCCACTGGAATAGTAGGCAATTACATGTAATGGAAGTGTTAATACAGGAAACAACATTGCATTCTCTAGTATCAGAAATGTGGAAGAACCTACGAGAAACAGACTCCTCCTGCCAACAATTCCCCAGGGTTGAACAGGTCCTCAACTTCCCTGAAACATTCTCTGGATTCCCCTGCTTGGGATTCTTTCAGGAATGTTATCCCAAGCCACCCAGGTAAGGCCAAAGCACACTTCTTGGGACTACAGTTGCAGAACATGCTCCAAATTTGGAAACTTCCAGGTTTTGCAGGATTTTGGAAAAGTCTTTTTGCCTATAGCCTCTACCAGTGCATGCATACTGTGGCTCCAGAGAGTGCTTCCCTGCTTCCAGGTGAGAGCATCTTCTGTTGGCACAAGAGTTGCCCATGCACCGTACTGTCTCATCCTGTGGCTTCAAAGGGGAAGATGCTGTGCCTGTGGACTGGAAGGATGTCACAGTGCTCTCCAGCCACGTGCTTGATCTGGTGTCAGGATCAAAGCCTGCGCGGTGTGTTACAAAACGTACCTGCATTACAGGTTAGATGGCATGAGAGTGCAATGGACCTGCGATGCTGGGAAAGATGCACCCTTCCTAATTTTTCTTTCCTAATATTTCTTATGGAGGTCAGCCCCTTCGGGGAGAAATTATATACAATCTCCCAAAGCCATTGAAACCACTTGAGACTATGACTTCCATAGAAGTCCACAGATATTGCGGCACCTGAGGAGGAAGAGAGTAAATACTGCTGTCCATCACATAGGACTGTTTAATGTATCCCACATATAGGTGGGAGCTGTGTATGGATGTCTCCTATTCATAAGAGAGAGTGATTTAGTCTTATTTATTGGTATTCTAAGATGAGAGGGAAAACTACTACAAAATACAGAAAAAATAAACAGTTTGAAAGAGGAGCAAAATAAATCAGGTTGAAAAAAATTTACATATAAATTGCCAGTGTAAACTTGTGTCATAATAATTCTTCATAAATAAATGTCACAAACATTAAAACTGAAAGGATTTTCATAAGTATGGATTTCACAGCCTAGCCTATCATGCATATGATTTCAATTTTGGCTTTAAACCAAAAATAAATTACAGGAGTATGGAGCAGAGTTCCACGATTATCTTTCATTAAATTGCAGATCAAGTACGTTCGTTTCACAAGTAAAAGATGGGTTTGGTAACAGCTGATGTTGCAAACTCATCTTGAGTCTAAAATTCAAGTTACTGCTGGATTTTCAGAACTGCGCATAATTCTGGAAGATACAAAGGTTTTGCTTGCAGTAATGCCTGTTGCACTTCACTGATCTCAGTCTGGAGCAGAACTGAGTACACGGAGCTGGAGAAATGGCTCTGTGGACATTAGTGAAGGAGCAAGATACTGCAGCTGAATTCTTGCTCCAGTAGCTGTCATTGCTTTGCAAGGAAATGGCGGTAAGACCATTTGTGGATGTGACTGAATATGCACAAGGAGCTGATTTCTCTTGAAAGAAAGGGCTATATTTAGGCGAGATCTGGCTGGGTCCAGTGCCCAGTAAAATCAACAGAAAAGGCTTTAATGAAATTCAGTTGGATGGCTGTGAGGGTTAATAGATTGGACCAATAATTACTTTCCAAAATCAAACTGTATGTAGAAATGCAAATGGCTATAGATTCGGATGTTGCAATAACACAGGCACCACATAACAATACCAAGTTCATACCAAGCATAAACACCCTGGAGTTTTAGAACATAAGAATAAAAATAAAAACAATTAAACTATTTCTTAGTTAATATACCATTAATGCATACGGTTACCCAGATGTATCAATGAATAAATATATGCTTATAAAAATGTTAAAGGATAGTTGGCAGTTACTACTACTGTTCTGTAGGTTATGTGTATGTGCCTCCACAATAATACTGAATGCGCAAGGGGAATTTCAAGCTTAAAGTTTTCAAAAGTTTGCTCTACAAGACAATTGAAATTTCTTTGTCTTTTGCAGATGGCCGTGCTAGCTCTGACGTGAGCCATTTTTGTGGGGTGGGCACATTACAGTCTATCATTTAGAGCCAAATGCTATAAATTTTCTATAAACTCACACACCTAAAAGGGAGCTATTCACTGCTTCTTGGTGATATTTTAAAGAATGGAAGTGAAAAAGCAGTGAAAGAAAAATTGTTTTGGCTTCAAAGACTGAAACCCTACCGCAAAATTTAGAGACCTGTCTGATTAGTCATACTAATAGCTCCAGTCCTTTCAATAATTAATATGTCAGTCTTGAGTTCCTCCTTCCTTGCATCAAGCAGATCCATTTGTCACCATTTTTTTTAGGCTTTTTTGCTTTGTTTTGAAAATGACATTCATTGCCTTCACTCTTTCTTAACTTGCTGACAGAGCTCAAGTTGATTGTATTGGCTGCTACAAAATAAATTGAAGCCATCCCTAAGGCTGCTTTTTGAAATCACGCAATATGTTACCAGGATCCTCTTAAAAAGAACACAAAATAGATACCTGAAATTGTTTTCCATCTCTGAAATTATCTAAACCTGTCCTTAATCCCTCAAAATCTAAACAAAAAACCTGATTATACGTTAAAGTTGATTTTGGTCTGCCTTGGGGGAACCATACATCATATGACTTCCAAACCAACACACATACAAACAAAACTCGTGTGGAAAGCTGAGACACTCACTATACCGACAATGCCAAGTAGATGGCCTCTTGGCTGGAATGGCACTAAGCTGCTTTATCAGCAAATACCGTAACAGCTACTTGATCTTTCATATGTGTGCCTATATTTATGTCTATATTTAATCTTACTATTCCGTGAAGCTCTCTTTAGAGCAAAACTTAGCACAGCTAAGGGTCAGGAGTTCTAGCCGAAGTAACAGCTCTAATACAACTGGAGCAACGAGTTTCTCCTCACAATCGCACTTCAGTTTTCTCTTGCAGCTGGCATATTGTATGTTTTAGCAACTGGTTCCTAATGCAGAAAATAAATCCTGCTGTTCCAACAACAGACCTATTTGTTTATGTGGGATGTCTGGGGTTGAACAGAATTCAGTTCAGTGAGCTCCCTTCTGATGCTGGAATTAAAACGGATGCTTTCTTTTCCCTGTTCAGCTCTGATCTGCTCCGGGGCTATGTTTGTTTCAGCTGATCAACCTATACTAGTTAAAGCGTTGTTTCTTGAGATGACTGACACAGGACATGGGACCAGCAGGATAAAAGACTGTGCCCAAAGAGACAGTTTCACAACTTACCCTCAGCCTCATTTAAAGTGCAGCTAGCTTTAGTCAGTGCTTTTCACCTACGGCTGCTGTGAAGAGGCTGTGAACGGTGTTAGGGCTATCTTATTTTAGATGCCCTTTACACAATAGGTACAACCTGTAAACTGCAGCTCCTGTGTCAGCATCCTGTTCAGACTTCTCAGCAAGCTAGCTGAGTGAAAATATCCAAGACGGCACTCGAGATTTAACTTCCTTTATTTTCTGTCCAGTGTTGAATTTGAAGCCTACTAGTAAGTCCTAGCAATCTATCACTGGTGGCTTTGGACTTGCACCTGAGAAGGAAAAGTAGTAAGACTACTACTAAGGAACAGGAGAAAAAGTGTGGGGAAAAAACAGCTCTGTTCCTCTCTGACACTGCAGACGTGTCCACCACCCCTTCATTCCGGGGCTTTATGCCTGTTGAAGACAAAATGACTGAGTTCTGTGTGGCCAGAATGACCTTCAAAAAAGTAAAGTGAGAGTGAGAAGTTGATACCCACCCATTGAACTCTGGCTTCTGCTGGTATCATTGTGTAAGAAAGATTGGCCACTTCTAGAGGTAAAAAAATATTATTTTAGTTTAAAAGTATTACTGAGGACAAGGACAACCCTATGTTTCTGCAGTTCCTTCATCAAAGGCCATGTGTGCAAAAAGTTGATCAGAGGCTGTAAAACAATGGGGATGAAATGGGAGATTGCATTTTCCACCTTTTTTACAAGAGAAAAACCAAAAATGTTAAGAGAGCCCCCTGAGATTATAACTAGAAACACATGGTACAGTGGACAGAAGGCAGATTTTCTAATTTCCAATCCAATTTTTGTTACAAAATTTTCTTTCAAGTTTTTGAAGTTACTGCCTAGCCCAGGCCTCTCCCATTCCCTCCAAACACATTCAGTGTGACATTGGTGTGATATTCTTATCAAATGCGTTATAACATGTAACAAGCCATGTAGACATGAACTCACAATACCGAGCTTAACAAGTTGTTATATCAAGAATTTATTTTACTTGGAAAGGCACTCTGTGTTTCACTCCTTTACTGAACACAGATACAGGGCTTTTATTACTAGCCACTAGATGCCACCGTTGCTCCTATAGAAGCAGTCCAGTCTGTCCAGACAGTCTTGGTCTGTCCATAAAACCCCACAACCTTCAACAGATTTCCCCACGGTGTATCGAAATACTGGTATAGCATTAAACTAAAAATACAAATGCAGGTACACACTTGTAATATTTCTGCTCCAAATATCCTTATATTCCACTCCTTAATAAACTATCTTGATAACACACACCACCGTAAGGTCCATTTTCATCTTGGAAGGCTTAATGGTCAGCTCTCACGGGTCCGCCAGCTCTTTTTGTGACAAAAATAAGCGCTGTCTCCCCTGACCTGAGGAGTCAGCCCGGCTAACACTGACTGGAGGAATTTCAGCATACACATATGCAACTGAAGTATCTTAGTGTCATACATTGTACGTGTGCAACCCCATAGCAGCAAGTTATCCGAAAATTTAGGACACCGTGATGATGGGGTTGTGTAGGTGTAAAGGAGCCCTTACTACTGGAGGTCGTACTGCGCATGACTTGCTGGGACCCAGCAACCCCCAGCTGTTTGCGGGGAGTAGGGGGGAAGGAGAGTGAGACAGTATTTTTAAGAGGAAGACTCATATGGAAAACTGAGACACTCATAATACTGGTAATCCCTAATGACGTGGTGAAGGACAGCCTTCCCCCCCTTGTTGCCTGTTAGTAGCGCGGAGAAGACAAATCCAGGATCTGCCGCCTGTTGCTCGCAGAACATCTCAGGTGGTATTTATGTACCCAGACACATTGCTTGGGCTGTTTTTAGTGGTGACAGTGGAGTGAATACGCATGTGTGCCTGGTACCTAGTGCCTCGCTGCTTGGCATTATATTTTTTTGTGTAGGGAGGAAATTAATGATGGGCTGCTTTGGAAAGGATGCTCAGCCCTGGGGAAGCTGGAGGGTATGCTTCCTGAGACTGATGCTTGAACATCTCAAAACCACAGAGAGCACACAGCCTGCTCACTGCATGTGGTGAAGGCACAAGGAAAAACTGAAAATTACTTCAGTAAGTGACCTCTTCATAGATAAAGACTATGCAGAGTAGACTTTTTTCTTTGTTAGGTGGGCGAGGTAATTTCTGTCTTTTCGGAAAAAGACTTGAGTTTTTTTCTCTCACAACTATTCCGTTACTTTTGCTAGCATCACACAATTCCAGCTTGCATACTTCTCCTTTCACCCTGACATACGTGTCTGACAATTGATAAAGTCACGTGAAGTGACAGAAAATCCCATAGACTCAGTTACAAAAATGTGTGGTTTTGCTGACACGCGATTAAACATATGCTGCTGGATCTTCAGTAACTTGGATGTATTTCAGTAAAATGACAAATGGATGCAAGGAACAATTTATGCCTTTTGCTAGAGAAGAGCATCTTGCACAATGAAATTAGGGATGCACATAAATATGGGGGATATGAGGGAGTACTCAAACTTCAGAACTAAA
>NW_009198598.1:0-206 GCF_000690835.1 Fulmarus glacialis | reverse complement strand
GACAGTGCAGTCACCCTGAGGTCGGGAGGATGAGGAGGCTCTGCGCCAGCACTTTGGAGCTCGTGATAATAGTAATATACTCAGGCTGTGGGAAGCCACGCCACAGGAAAAGACATGGTCAGGGAGGGCGACAGTTCTTGCCTGGAAAGTCGTTCCCTGTTCGGGGCCGGGGAGCAGAGGGTAGAGAGGGGCAGAGGAGGCGGCTT
>NW_009198597.1:0-242 GCF_000690835.1 Fulmarus glacialis | reverse complement strand
TGCTCCCCTGATCCCTCTCTGGCGCCAGAGCCCCAACTTCGCTTTGTAGAACACCAGCAGTAAGGATCATGACTGTTGACACCAACATCTTGCAGAACACCCTCATTCTCAGTCACATCATGGAGTTCCGCTCGCCTGCTCGCCACCAGTTCTCAAGTCCAAGGCTGCGGCCAACATTACTTGTGGCACCTAAGATACCAGAAGACTAAAATACTATTCCACTTCTGAGACATAACCTGTCC
>NW_009198596.1:7070-24785 GCF_000690835.1 Fulmarus glacialis | reverse complement strand
CCCCTCCCAACCACCACCCGGGGTGCCCAGCCAAATCCTTGGGGTGAAACCTCTGCTCCGAACCCAGTTCTCCCAGTGCCTGCAGTGGGGGATGGAGCTCCCCCAGTAAATCCGGGCACGGTCCCCCCGACTGCAGGAGGAACAAGGTGGGGGTTTCATCAGACACACAAAAAAACTATTAAAATCAACCATATTAACCTATTTTTTTTAATACAGAAGTGCTGCACCCCTGGGTCCTCAGGACTTTTCTTGGCCCTTTGGACTCTTCTTGTGCCCTGGCCCATCACCAGCATTAGGGTTTCCTTCTATTTTTCTTCTTCTGGGAAGGGAAGGATAAAAATCAGCAGTTATTTTTTGCCTCCTGCTCTGATAACCCAAATTCATCTCCATGATGGAGACTCCATTGAAAAAAAAGAGGAAAACCCCCTAAACTTGTCTGGAGGGTGGCCAGAGCATGCCCCAGGCTGGAGAAGGGTCTCCTTCAGCTTTAAAAACCTATGAAGGCTTTAGCAGTGACCATCTGGAGACCTTCTTGAGGTTTTAAACTGCAAGAGGGTAGGTTGAGATTGGACATAAGGAAGAAATTCTTCATGATGAGAGTGTTGAAACACTGGAACAGGTTGCCCAGAGAAGTTGTGGGAAGTGTTCAAGGCCAGGTTGGACGGAGCTCTGAGCAACCTGATCTAGTTGAAGATGTCCCTGTCCATGGCAGGGGGGTTGGACTAGATGATCTTTGAAGGTCCCTTCCAACCCAAACCATGCCATGATTCTGTGATTTGCATTTGCAGCTGTTTTGGTGGAGCCTCATCCAGCCAAGAGCAAGAAGTCACCTTGATTACGTTTAATTTCTGGCAGGAGGTCAGAACCCCTCACCCCATGGATGGGCACATCCTTCAAGCTCTGCTCTTACACTTCCCAGGTTTACGACCATGCACATTCTTCCTGGGAAGCAGAAACACAGAAGCACTGTTGGCAGGGACCTCCGAGGTCTCCAGTCCAACCTCCTGCACGGAGCAGGACCAATGCCAAAGTTAGATCAGCCTGCCTGGAGCAACCAGCCGAGTTTTGAACGTGCCCATGGACAGATCTTAGCAGCTCTTGAGATGCTAGGAGAAATAATCTGCAATGTCCTCCAGCATCTAGGGATGGAGGTCTCCTGGTCCAAGGATGGAGGCAAAGACCTGCAGCAGGTTGTGCGCTGGGCAAATGTGTGCGTGTGTCGTGTAGCCCAGAGGTCCTTTCTCCCTGCTGCTACGGCTTGAGAAAGCCTGGTTGTCTCCTCTGGGACACAGGGCTCTTCTCCCTAGCCTTCATTCACACTTTCAAGGAGCACTGAGGGCACAGAGGAGAAAATAAAATAAAATGAACCCATCCTCTGAACTAGCAGAATTTCCCCAGATGGTCTGTGCTCTGGACCACGGCTATGGGAAGCCAGGATCTCCTGGGTTGCTCCAAAGCCTTTCTGCTGATGGCTTGGGTGGAGGTTGCTCTTACAGCTTAATTTTAGAGCTGGGGAATGAGGACGCTGGGCACAAGGACATGGCGGGTGGGGGGGAAGACGGACGCAGCCCCAGCGAGCCCGATGCCTTTGAGATGGCTCCAAAATTTCTCTTTCGCTGCTGTTATAGACCAAGAGGAGGGAAGGGTCCGGGTGGCACTTGGGAAGAGACACAACGGGTGAGAACACGGAGCTCGGACCACGTGGAGCCACTTTCTCCTCCACCCAGAGCCCCCAAACCCCACGCAGCAGCATCCCTCGCTGCTGGGAGCAGGGTACCGCTCCCTCCTGGAAGGGACCAGTGGGGACAGCAGGGCCACCACGAGCATCCGTCGTGACAACCCCGATCCCTGCGGCAGGTCTAAAATCCGGCACCAAACACAGGGGCGTTTCCTTCAGGGAGCAAAAACCCTTTTGTTTTTCTGGGTTGGCTTTTTTTTCGGGTTGAAATCCCAGCGGTCGCTGCTATGGTCACTACAGTTTCCAAACCAGCAGCACATGGTGGCCTGACCCTGAAGGAGGAAACTTTTTTGCTTTTTATACAAAAATTAGGATATTTATATATATACACACACACAGAATAAGCTTTTTTTTTTTTTTCTCCTTTTTTTTTTTAAAGAGCTGACCAGCGGAAAAATGTGAAACCATTTCCCTGCAGGTTCGGAAAAGCTTGTGCTTGTGCTCCTGTGGGTTTTTTTTTTTTTTTCAGATGGGATCCAGGATGTCTTTTTCTTTTTTTTTTTTTTTTTTTTTTTTAAAAAGGTTTTACTCCCTCAAGAAAAAAAAAAAAAAAGATTTACAAACAAAATAACAGCCTGTATCAACTCTCCAGAAGAGAGATGGTATGACAATATTAATCCAAACATCACGCTATTTAATTCCCCAATAAAACATTGGAAAAAAAGGAGCCAACAGTATCTGCACTAACACTTTGCTACATATAAAATCTCCAGCTAATATGAAGCTTATGGTACCAACCTCTAAAACAGTTAAGATATATACACATATTTTTTGGGGGGGTATATTAACAAACAGAATATTACAAAATATTAAAGAAGGCAACTCTTCTGTCATTTGTTTCGGGGTGTGGATTTGTTTTTCTTTTTCTTCACTTGAAGTTGGCGTAGTCTGAGAAGGCGTCGATATATTCCTGCACCACCTTGTAGCAGAATTCGTACTGTTCCTGCGGGATTCGGGGAGAACACAGTGTTAGACCAAAGAAAATTCACACCTGAGACACAATTTGATGCTTCACGGTCTGCAGCAAGCTGGGACCAGGCATGGTCAGGTGTCCCCAGCCCAGACCGAGGGCAGGAACCAGATTCCCACCCGTGAGCAGGTCCCACCTCCTTTGCGACCCCAAAACCGGGCTGCCCACCCTCCTTGCTGGGGTGCCACCAGCAAAAGAAACTCTGCTTTCCCCTTCCTCTCTGAGATCCTATTTTGACCCTCAAAAGACTTCTTTTCAAATCCCTGAGCATCCTTGCAAGCCCGCCTTGCAAGACCTCATCTAGTCCTGCCTACTCCTCCCCTCCCTGCCATGCTGCCTGCCCAAGCCCCTGCCTCCTGCTCCAGGACGGGTTTCCAGGCTCCTGGAGCCCATAAATACGTGGGCTGTGGCTCAGGATGTCTCCAAGGAGGCTCCTACAGCTTGTGTCAGTGCTCAAAAGGGGCTTGATGCCTTCAGCCAGCCAAGCTCCACTCTTCCAGTTGACCTGACAGGAGGAAGGGGAGATACCTCCTGACCCATCTCCATCCCTTATCCTTCATGGAGAGAGAAAACCTTCAACCGAGGAAGTTTTTGCTCAACATTGAGTCCCCAGCCCGTTCCCGCTGAGGTTTGGGGTGACAGGAGGAGCGTGGGGTGTGCTCAGCTGCACTTACCAGTGTCTGCACCATATGCGGCCTCTGTAGTCTTAAACTCTTCACCGTCTGAAAGACGTCAAGAATCCCTTCTGCCTTCACCCTTTCCAGGACAGTGCTCAGTGCACAGAAGGTGCCTGTTCTTCCTGCTCCGGCACTGGCAAAGAGAAACCAGAAGGTAAAGGAAACCATCTGTCCTGACCGTCTTGGCTTTGCTCAGGGAACAATCTATAGGGGAACCACTGGAGAACTGGAGGAGCCAAAGGTCCTGCCCCAGACTCCTGGTTTAGCTAGGACACGCTCTACAAGACTGAAGCCTCTTTGCTTAGCCAAGCAGGAAAACCCCGTACCATGTCTGCCCGGGCTGCTCCTGCTCAGCCCAAGTCTTCTGAGGGACATTTAACCATCTTCCAAGCTCCTTGCAGAGCAGGTCCCCTTGGAGGGGTGGCCAACCCCTGCTCTACCCAGGCTTTACCTGCAGTGCACAGTGATCGGGTGGTTGCCAGACTGCTGCTGCTGCTTCTGCACAGCCGCGATGATGTTGATCATTCCCTTCCCGTCCCCGGGGATCCCAACTTCTGGCCAGCCGTGGAAATGAAACTGCCGAATCTGTCGGCTCTTGTTTTCCTGGTGGAAGAGCACAGCTCAAGGTCAGTAAGTTGGTGGGAGACCCGTACCAAGAAACCCACCAGCTCAAGGCTTTGAGAAAGCTACCCGCTTAGGAAAGCTCTCCGCTTGTGGAGGGGAGGCATTCCCGTGGCATGGAGCAGGGCAGGACGTGGGGAATGGGGAGCAGGAGGGAGGCTGGGTGGTGGGCACAGGGACAAGGCAGAAGGAGGACGAGGGCTGTTTGGTGGCAGCAGGGCAGAGGGGCTGGATGACAAGAGATCAGCAGGACAGGAACCCCAGGGGTGGGAGGTAAGCGTAGGGAAGAAGGTGGGATTGCAGGGGATGGACACTACTTTGGGATGACGGGGAGATGATGGAGCTGAAGATGCCAGAGGAAGGTTCAGCACTTGCAAGAGGAACCGCAAAGCACCATAAACACCAACGGAGGTTAACAACCGCCAAACCCAAGAGCACCCAGAGCTTCCCTCTGGAAGAAGGCCAGACTCTTACCCTGGTGTTCGTTACCAGCAGGTCCCGCACCGTATAGCTCTCGCACTCCTCCTCTTTTTTCAGCTCCACAGTGATGTCTCCATAGGACACTGAGCCGTCAGACGGCCAATACTGGGCACACTTCTCCTGAGAAAGCATTACAGGAGGAGACAGGGTGAAGACCCCATCCTTTTCCCGTCGGCTTGAATGGAAGGAGTCTTCTCCAGCAGCTGACAGCTGCCCAAAGCCACGTGAGATCTCATAGAATCATAGAATGGTTTGGGTCGAATGGGACCTTAAAGATCATCTAGTCCAACGCCCCTGCCATGGGCAGGGACACCTTCCACCACATCAGATGGCTCAAAGCCCCGTCCAACCTGATCTGAACACTTCCAGGGATGGGGCATCCACAACTTCTCTGGGCAACCTGGTCCGGTGTTTCACCATCCTCACAGTAAAGAATTTCTTCCTAATATCTAATCTAAATCTACCCTTTTTCAGTTTAAAACCATTACCCCTCATCCTGTCACTATCTCATGGACTTGCTTCGGAGGTGATATGCCCACTACACCCAGAGGTGCTTTGAGAACTGAGGGTCCAGAGTTGGTTTATTGAACATCTCCCCACCCTGGGTCTACCAACATCTGGATTCTTTGCATTAGAAGCAGAGGCTGAAATATGTCTCCTGCATGGCTTTGCTAGAGAAAGGGTGAAAGAGCACCCAATGCATGCGGCACTGGCAATGCTGTGGCCATCGGGAGATTTTAAGGGGTCACACTGATCTATTTTGCTGGTGCTCCAATGCAGCTAACCCCAGGCACTTACCTGGCCTCTCTCCTCCAGCTCCGTTAGCATCACTATGGAGCAGGATTTCCACTCCCAGATCATCCTCCAGAAGTCCTCTGTTGTGTGCTGCAGCGGTCCTTGGCTGGCGATATAGGAGTCCTTCTGGCGATAACCCTGCAATGTGAAAACAGGGTTCGTGGTGAATCGGCAGCGCTTGGATGCCAGGAGCAGCGGGAGGAACACTCTTGGACACAGCCAGGTTACTAAGCTCAGTGAATTTTTGGGAGCATCATTGCTGTCTGTGTGAATGACCACAGCCCGGGCAGAGAAACCTGCTCTCATGGTGGGCTACGTCCCCAGGCACGGGCATTACCACACCGCCGCTCGGCAGCTGAGATGCCATCAGTCGGCGCTTTACAAACCTTTGTTTTTAAAGAAATGCAGCTGGAGGATCATATCCCCTACGCATGCGTGGCCTCATCCATTTGGTGAAGAAAGATTTGGGTTTCCAGCATTTCTAAGCAATGTTGCAAAGTCTGAGTGCTGTAGCAGAGCCTTGCCTAAGCTCCAAGTACTTCAGGTATGATTTTTACTAGGGATTTTTGGAAGAACTAAGCAAGACTAGATGGAATTAGATGACCTTTAAGGTTCCTTCCAGCCCAAACCATTCTATCATCTATGAAAACCGGTAGTAAGTCTGGGTGACTCTGGCTCTTCCACAACAACAAAGTGCTTCTGTTTCCAAAATCCCTCCGACGTTCCCCTGTGCCCTCACTGCAGACTGTGACTAAAGACGCTTCGTCATTTGGAGCTTGTCATTTAAGCAAAGTTCAGCAGAGGCAGGAAATTGAATCCTCAACAAAAATTGCTTATGTGACATTTAAGCTTTCTGATCTCAATGCAGAACAAGGCAGCTGCTCCCGGCTGCGTTGTGTCGGACGCTCACGCAGCCAGAGCAACCCGCGGGGACCCAACAAAGGAGATTTCAGGGAGCGATTAATTTGGGATGTTATAACTGGGAATAAGCTGGTTTTACTGGCTCAACCTATGGCAGTAATTGTCTTTTGGGGGGAAAAAAAACAACCCTGCCATTAGGAGATTAAAATAGAAATTGGGCTAGAAAAGAGCAGGGCTCTGTCACTTAGCCAGCGCTGGCATCACTGCCTGAAGATAAATACTCATACGAGATGTCCCCCTGAAGTCAACAGGATTACTCACGAGAAAAGGATGTGCAATCACTTACCTCCTTCTCGGAGGGAGGAAAGCACTTAACCTCTCTGCCTCGCCTCCTCCCGTCACTCAGACAGGTATAATGGGATTGACCTGGTTTTTCTCAAGGGTTTTGGGATCCGTTTATTGCTCCATTACCTAATCTAGTAGATGTTTTCTGACCAAATGAGCAGTGCCATATAGCAATCATTTCCACAGCTACGTGCATCCGTGTTTCCAAAGCCATCATCAGAGACCGGAGTTGCAGAAGTGAGACCAGGATTTAGAGACTCTGCTCAAGCTCCAGCTCTCCTCTCCCACCATCCGTGGGTCACAAGGAAACTGTATATACAGAGGGGTTTCTTGGAGAAAGAAACCAACACCGTCCGGTGACATGAAGCAAAGTCAAGTGGAAAGAGCCTCACGAAACCCAGAGAAGTGTTTTGGGACAAATCCTTTCCATAGGAAGCAGCGTGAGGTAAAGACCTTCCATTGGGACAAGACGAAAAGAAGATTAAAGAAGACTCACGTCAATGAAGGAAGCGTTTACGTAGTCTGTGTTCTCTTCACCTCTTTTCACTGGAATGATTACTCGGTTGAATTCATCTGAAACAGAAGCGAAATGATCTGAGTTTTGGGGAACACCTTCAAAGCATGACTCCTTGATAACCATGCATGGCCTTTAGCTGAGAAGTCACCAACCCCTAGGTGAGAGGACAGAGATATGAGAAGGGGAGCCCTGTGTTTACAGCACCCATTTGGGACGAGGAGACTCAGTTCTGCTTTCTGCCATGCCCTGGTTTGGGAAAGGAGAAGAGGATCTGAGGACTGAAGGAGCAGGACCTGCTCAACTCAGGGACTGCCTTCTCCCTCAAGGCAGAAAGCCTCAGCAGCATAAACCTGCTGAGAAGAAAGTCATGGCAGGGACAGGGCAGAATGAAAGCAAGAAAGCCCTGGGCGCAGCGTTATATTTGGCCATGAAAAACCACCTGCCCTTGACTCTGCCCCATCCCTTCACTCTATCCCTGCTTGAGCAGGGGGTTGTTCCAGATGACCTCCAGACGTCCCTTCCAACCTCGGCCAGTCTGTGACTCCACAACTGCAGGCACAAATGACTCTGTCTTAACAGCTCCTGAGCACTCACAGAATCACAGAGTGATTGAGGTGGGAAGGGACCTCTGGAAGGTCATCTGGTCCAACCCCTCTGCTCAAGCAGGGCCACCCAGAGCTGGCTGCCCAGGACTATGTCCAGACAGATTTTGAAGACCTCCAGGGAGGGAGACTCCACAACCTCCCTGGGCAACCTGTGCCAGTGCTCGGTCACCCTCACAGTCAAAAAGTGTTTCCTGATGTTCAGAGGGACCCTCCTGTGTCTCAGTTTGTGCCCATTGCCCCTTGTCCTGTCACTGGGCACCGCTGGAAAGAGCCTGGCTCTGTCCTCTTTGCACCCTCCCTTCAGGCATTTATAGACATTGATGAGACCCCCCCCCGGAGCCTTCTCTTCTCCAGGTCCCAGCTCTCTCAGCCTTTCCTCATAGCAGAGATGCTCCTGTCCCTTCATCATCTTCAGGGCCCTTTGCTGGACTCTCTCCTGTCTGTCCATGTCTCTCTTCTACTGGGGAGCCCAGCACTGGACACAGTGCTCCAGGTGTGGCCTCACCAGTGCTGAGTAGAGGGGAAGGATCCCCTCCCTCCACCTCTGGCAATGTTTTGTCTAACGCAGCCCACGACACCACTGGCTTTCTTTGCAGCAAGGGCATAATGCTGGCTCATGGTCACCTTGACGTCCCCCAGGTCCTTTTCTGCCAAGCTGCTTTCCAGCTGGGTGGCCTCCAGCACATACTGGCGCCTGGGGTTGTTCCTCCCCAGGGGCAGGGCTTTGCACTTCTCCTTGTTGAACATCATGAGGTCCCTGTTGGTCCACTTCTCCAGCCTGACTCCTGTCCCCACAACCACCCAAATGGTCCCCTCACCCACCGGGCGTACTTCCCCCAGGTAGACAAGCAAGTCTTACATGGAATTATCTGAAGCACCCTGTTCTTCTTCATGTTTGCCGGCAAGTTGCCCGTTCTCATCTTGTCGTTCTGAATTTTGATTGAAGTGAGCTTCTGCAGAGGAAGGAACGAAAGCAGAGACAGCTTTCAGAGCCACCCCACACCAGGCAAGGGCATGGTGGTCCCCACAGCCCAGCACCCTCTGAGCGGATCCACCAGGACAAGAACCACGCTCACCTTGAACTCCTCTTCCAGCCCGTTGCTGCTGGTCCCTGGTACTTTGTTGTAGATCTTCTGGAGGTGGATCTCTAATGAGGTCACCTCCAGCTCTGTGTCACCGTAGAGATAGTGCTCCAGAAGTGCTTGGTATATAAACACATACTGCATCTGCAAGGGTTGCAGAGAGAAGCCATCAGCCTCCGCTCCACACTCAGCGAGCCCATCCCAGTGCCCGTGCACATGCTGGCAGCAAACCCACCACCCCACTGCCCACTCATGCTTGCTGGGCATGTGGCACCCCTCCGAGACTCCAGAAAAGTGGGTAACAACCTATTTGCTACACAACACAAAGCTAACGTGACACAAAACTTTCTCCAAGTCTGGAGAAAAGGAGGCTGAGGGGAGACCTTTTCACTGTCTACAACTACCTGACAGGAGGTTGCAGTGAGGTGGGGGTCGGTCTCTTCTCCCAAGTAACAAGTGATAGGACAAGAGGAAAAAGTCTCAAGTTGCACCAGAGGAGGTTTAGATTGGATATTAGGAAAAATGTCTTCACCGAAAGGGTTGTTAGGCATTGGAACAGGGAAGTGGTGGAGTCACCATCCCTGGAGGTATTTAGAAGATGTGTAGATGCGGTGCTTAGGGACATGGTTTAGTGGTGGACTTGGCACTGTTAGGTTTACGGTTGGACTCGATGATCTTAAGGGTCTTTTCCAACCTAAATGATTCTATGAAGGGGATTCAAAAGAGCAGGACCCAGCAAAAAGCTCACTTGATGCAGTATCCTTCCAAAATGAGAGATGATCAACCTACAAGTAGGCTTTGCTGCAAGCTGGGTACCAAAATCTAACTCTAGCGAGCAAAGCCCAGACGGGATCGCAGCAGCACACTTACATCTGTCTGTACCATCTGGCAGCGCTGAGCCCGGATCCGGCTCACGAAGCCGTAAACATCCACCTTCCTCTCCGCGTGCATCATGTCCAGCATGGCATCGATGACGATAAAAGTGCCCGTGCGTCCTACCCCGGCGCTGAAAGAGCAGAGGGGACAAGCGGTCAGTGCAGTGGTGTTGGCATTGGGGTCCCTCGTAGAGCAGCCGGGAGCGAGCCAGACGCTTCCCAGCAGTGAGTAAATAGCAAAATCTGTTGTGGAGATGAGAGAGGTCCTCAGCCTGATGTTAAGTATTGCCTGGGTTTTGCAGAGAGATGCATACAGCATCTACAGCAACTGCCACGACCGGCGCACATGAAGGCACCGAGCAGGGTGAGCCAAAGCAAAACCTGAGCCAGCTACGGCTTCCAGAGTCTTATGCGCTGCCTGTTTCTACCAGCTGCCTGCTGCTCCTTCCAGTCACCCTCCATCACGTGAAGGTGAGCCCACTGGGAAGCATTGTTTCTGTGCTGGTAACTCAACTATTAAGGAGAAGAAGAAAGATGAGGCCAGCAGACGCTATGGAAAGACAAAGCTCTCGTCAGCTGCCTTCTGAGAAGCAAGCTGGAAAGATGGACTTGGGAGATTGCAAATGTGATCATCATCTCTGCTTTTAACCATGCAGCTTTCTCTTACTGAAACATGGACAGCCTCCGTGTCTCCCCCAGGCTTGCTGCTGTGCCTAAAACCACTCCACGTGAGGTCAAACATCGTGGTTCCTGCTCCCAGGCATGTTGTCAGCTGAGTACTGCCTTCCCGCAACAGGAGACGTTGCCCTCTTGTGCCCAGGGCAGCGGAGAGCCAAGGGAGATGCCACCAGTGCCCAGCAGTAGTGCTTAGCTTGGCTCACTTGGCATCCAGTTAACCCAAATGAAGACCACTCAACACGAGTTGTAACACTGTGACATTGCTGATTCCAAGAAGTTCCTTCAATTCACATGCATTTTTTTGAATGTTGCCATATGGAACATTCCCATTTAACATGGGGAAGTTAAATAAAAAAGGCTTGACTGAAAAAAATCCTTTTAGTATTAAATAGGAGACGCTTTCCAAGTGACCCAGGAGAGGCAGAGGTCAGCCGTGACAAGGATTTACCTGCAGTGCACTACTATTGCTCCTGCGTATTGGGGATTACACGTCTTCACCTTCTTCAAGAACTTCAGCATCCCGATGGGGGTGAAGGGGACCCCGAAGTCGGGCCAGCTGGTGAAGTGGAACTGAGTCACCAGGCGCTGAGGCTTCTTGTTCGTGACGTCGCCGACCTGGAGGGGAAATGTGTATTCAGATTAATGATAAATATTCAGATTTCCCTTCTTTCCCCAAAAGCCTGGGCCGAGAGGGAGCTACAGTCCCAAGACTGAGCTGGAAGGCTTAAGAAGCACTAGCATACACAAGCCAAAAGGGCACAGACCGAGGCTCTGGGGCCAAATTAGTCTCTAAAAGCATGACATTTTAATCGCCCAGCATCACATCCCGCATCCTAGGGGTGAGAGATGCCAGCCCGGCCTCAGCTGTGGCTCCGACCTGGCAGAAGCTGCTGTATGAAAACAAACAGAGCGACTAAAGCACTCAGAGCCTCCTCGGAGGATGAGAAAACATAGCGACAGATGGGAAAACAACCAAAACCAATGCATACGGCGCTGGATTTTGACTCGGCTCATGGGATAAATCTGATTATTTGCAGGCATTAAGTATCTGTGGGTGAGAGCAGAAACCGATACTGGTAACAGCAAGTGGACTGAATTTCAGCCCTGGCATCCACCAGCTTCCCTGCTCTCAGTACAGCCATGCTGGTACCCACTGGGAACGGGCTCCCAGGTGTTTAAGGTAAGTAAATTCTTAATAGCTCTGGTTAAAAATGGATGCTGGGGTCATTTCATCCCAACTCTGCTCTCACAGCACCTCAGAGGAGTCGAGGAGCACACCAGCGCCTGTTGGATGTCCAGTGCAGAGAGCGGAGGGATGGGATGGGATGGGATGGGATGGGATGGGATGGGATGGGATGGGAGACGCAAGCCTTGGCACCTGCTGGATGCAGAACTTCCGCACGGTGTAATCCACCAGGACAGTCACATCCTCCACGGACACTCGGATGTTCCCGTATGTCCAGCAGCCCTGATCCGGCCAGTACTGAGCACACTTACACTGTTGGGAGAGAAAATGGGTGCAGGTGGGCTCTGGTCCCTTGCAAGCCTGGGACCGGCTTCAAGACATGCCCATGGGCATGAGATGTACCGGATTCAGACGAAGCTGGGTTAGATACCAGCCCCTGAAGTGTGCTGGCACCTACCTCTTTCCTCTCTTTCAGGTTGGTCACCATGACAATTGTTGCTGTGTTTTGCTCCCAAATCATCCTCCAAAAATCGTTCACGGTTTCTTCCTTTGGTCCTAAGGGGAAGATAAAAAGAAATGTGGTCTTTGGGATCAACCCCTCAAGCGCTGAGACCGAAACCCAGCATGTGAACTCACACGTGGTGGATGATGCAACACATTTTTTGCCAATAGATGTCAGCACAGGAGGCGTTTTGGTGTCCGGGAATGTCGGCTAACCCAAGGAACAATCCTCTCACACAAGAGCTTGGCTTTTTGGATATGTTTTATGATGAGGAATTCCATTTTTAGCCCAAGAAGGGGAAATCAGACAAATGGAGCACGGAAATGACTTGCCCAAGGTCACCCAGGGAAACTGTGGCCATCACAAGCAGCTCGCAGAAGTCCTGTCCCCAAGCCTTGTGCTTTAACCACAGGATCCCATTTCAATATAGCACAAGAATAGCATGCTGCCTGCCAGACAAGGAGCTGACTCAGCCTAGACCTGCCCTGCTAAGCCTGAGGCTAAGGGTGAGCCAAGAGAATAGCAGAGCCAAAGCTTTACCCCAGCCTGGTATCACTGATGGACCTGATCCAGCCTTCCTTCTCCAGCAAGAGCCAGGCAAACTAGCAGGTGATGTCCTAACCCACTTGCAAGTCAAGAGTGGAAATACAAAACACCTCCCATGGGCAGGTAACCCCCTTTTGCTGACATGAACCCCCCTATGAGTGGGCATCTTGATTTTAGGGATGCGTTTGGACCGGTACAAGGAAAGCAAGAGAGCCGGAGGGCTACGGATGGTGCATGCAAGCCGGTGATGCACTGGCTGGGGGCAATCGAGCTTGGGAAGACTCGTGATGCTTGTTGCTCTCAATAGCTAAATAGTCCTGCCTCCCTTCTGAAGACCACAGTGAAATTTCTCTCCAAGGGCACAAGCCTACGTTATTGTCTGGTGAGGTTTAAAAAGGAGCAGAAATGAAACCAGATCAGCGTGGTGCTCTACGTAACAACAGATTTGGGGAATTTAATTAAGCAGCTCACTGGCAATATTTCCAGAGATACCAACCACCTGCAGCTGTGGGCTAGGGTGGAAGGACAAGGCTGAGGGCAGAAACGCTTTGACACGTTCCAGCAATCAGTATTGCACAGGTAGGGCTTCTCTTCCTCCCCCAACACATCCAGCACTGGTCTTTGACCAGGAAAACCATTTTGGGAACAAACTGTGGACCAGCCAAGCCTCCTTTTGACCAGGGGCGCTCTGCAAGGCGCTGTGCTGTGGTTAGACTGGCACAGCTTTGCCGAGCAGAAGGACCCCAGCCCGACAGCCACCGGACAGAGCTACAGGAATAACTGAGCGTTTACCTTGTGCAGCAATGAACTTGTTTTTCTCTTGGTACCCCTATAGAGAAAAGGAGAAAAAGGAAGACAAATGAAAGACCTGTATTTTTCTAACACAAGAGTCATGAAGTGTAGCTACATCATTAATAAACAGAGACATCATCTGCTCTGCTGCTCACTCCCCCCTGTGCAGAGAAGGGGCTGCAGCCTCGGAGGGGAGAAACAGCTCCAACAGCAGGGCAGAAATAATGGAAAATCCCTGTGCAGAGGGCCCTTGCCCAGAGCAACACTCCCCATGCTCACGTAATGCAGGAATGACCCGACTTGTTGGCACAAAGCACTAATGAAGTGGCACCCAACAGCCCTTCTGCTGGGATCAGACCCTGTATCCAGAGCATCATGTGAAAATCAGCATTAATCTTTGGGAGATGGGGCTGTTGAACTCATGGGGATTGATTTTGTGTTTTTCCTAATGGATATTTTTTTATTGGTGAAGAAAGGAAAAAGCTCTTTTGAGTCTTGCTTTTCTACATGTGCCTCCATCTCTCTCAAAGTCTACTTCTTCACATTATCCTTCCAACTTATTTGAGCTATATGGTGGTAACCATATAGGACCCATCTCCTCCTAGAAGCAGAGTAGGGCAATGTTGCTTCTATTTTAGCTGGGTTCCTTGATTTCTTTTTCATCCCCTTCCCATGTCCAGGCCTGCAAGCTGGGAAGTACCGATGATAAACCAGCCACGCCACTCATCAACCATTAATCAGAAATCCCCAATTCCTGCAGGAATGATTCCCAAAGCCCTTCCAAACCTGCTGGCTCAGCTTTGCAGCACCCAAGGAGTGCAAGTGCTTCTCATTATTTTAGAAGTGGGGAAAAGAGAGGTGGGAAGAGATGGGACAATGGCAAAGCAGCTGAGCAAGGGCAGAGTTACAGCTAGAATTTGAGTTCCAGCTCTCAGCCTCTTACTCCAACAACACTCATCTGGGCTCAAGGCGCAGAGCGAAGCACAGTGAGCCACACAAAGGTTACGAGATCAAAAACCAGCATAATTTATTGCTCTGGAGAAGCTGGGGAGATGTTAATGTAGGAGGTAGTTTCTTAACCATCTTCTCCCAGGCACAAGTCACACCCCATAAAGGCCCCACACTCCTGGTGGGACCAGGCACCACCGGTCGGGGCGCAGGCGGTGGGATTTCCCCTTCAAATCACAAAACTCACATTAATGAAGGAGGCGTTGATGTAGTCAGAGTCAGGAACTCCCTCAACAGGAGTCAGGTGAACCCTGGAATGATCATCTGGAGGAAAATTAAAACTTTGCATTAAAAACAACTCCCTCCACGTAGCTGGTGTCTGTCGTAATGAGAAAGCCGGGTGTTGGAGCGGAGCCTGGGCTTGCTGGCTCCCCCGCACACACAAACACCTTTATGCCCCCAAATTCTTCTTGCTGGAGAGGTGCTAGACCTCGCACAAGGAAGTTTTTCTTCTGCACACATTTGAGGAAGCCCCCGAGGCAGCCCACCACCCCACGCTGCCCAGCAAGAGCTGGCCATTTCGGCATTTCCCATCCATTTAATTTTCCACGGCCTCCCGGCTGCTGAGAGCTCCAGGGAGCTCCTCCTAGTAGGCAGCTAAAGCTAAAGCAGATGCAGCCACCCATCTGAGAGGTGAAATGAGCTCAACCATGTCCTTGCCCATCCCAAAAACAGGAACAGGGAGCCCTGGCAGCAGCACCGGCCATGCCCCTCCCCGCCCAACGTGCTCCGATACCTACAGGGCAAAATGTTCACGTATCTGTTCTTCTCCTTGTTCTCCTCCTTGGAAGCAGCTTCACACGTGGCCTGTATGGGACACGCTGGGAGAGCCTGCAATGGTAGAAAAGGGGGTTTTCCATGATGTTCTTACTCATGGCACAGCAGTAACCACAACGCAACCAGCACGTCGGCACATGCCGCATCCAAGCATCCCATCGGAGGGTGGTCGCCCTTTGCTGGCCTCCAGGAGGTAGGTGAGCAGCAACCCCTTGTCCACCTGCCCCTTCAGATGTGTCCCCACCACCCACACCCCTCACCTCCACCCTAGCTCCTCGTCCCCACCCAGCTCAAGGTGACCATTTAAATAGCCTGGGCTGGACCAGAGAGAGCAAATCCTTTCTGAAACGTGGTATCTGGAATCTCAGGACCCACGAACACGAGGTGGCAGCAAAGCCTCCGACACCAAACCCACCAGCCCCGGGATCAGGGAGCTTATTTCTGCCCACAGAGGCTCCTGCTGACATTTCCTCTGTAACAGTGATGCTTAACCCAATTAAACCCCCTGCGACAAGCCCCCATCGCCCAAGCACACCCAGCGATGGGAAGGAGCACCCATGCAGGGAGTTATTCTCCATCCAGCGGCGCCGGGCACCTTTGGGTTGGAGGGTGCTGGAGTCACAGGCGATGCCGGTCACGGCAGCCGGGTTTCACACTCGAGCAGAGGAGGTGCTTCCCCAGCACCGTTATTCCACATCCTCTTTGAATAGCGAAGAGGATGAGAAGGTATCGGAGGGATTCACCATCCCTTCCAGCTGACAGGACAGACGTGCTTCAGTAACGGAAGTCTTCAAGGCAATTGAGTATTTATAACCTGAAACCGCCCCTCCCCGGGCATTCATTGCACCTATTTAGTTTCATCGAAGCGTGGCCAGGAAGGGTATCAAGTTGTGCAACAGCTGGAGAAAGTCCGGTGGTTTTTTTTTAATCTTCTCATCGTCCTCATATTGCTGTATCATACCTTGGACCTAAGGTTTTATCCATTTGCAGATAACACCTTTGCAGCGCAGACAAGCAGATCAACAGTGGATTTTCTTTCAGCAGGCTGACGGGAGAGTTCAGGCAGTTCAGCATCTCCTGCGTTACATGCTGTGATACTCCAGCCAGTTATTTAACTTTGTCCCCTACATCATTACTGCTCTGCCTATTTTTGTATTGCCAAGGTGAAACAGGTTTATTGCCACAAGAAGTTGCAGAGCTCAGCAACGTCAGGAAGAGGTTGTAGCCATCTCAGAAGAGATGCTCCAGCATCGTGGGATAACCACCATACCTGAATTATTACTCACTGTTGAAGGCCAACTGTTGTCCTATAAATTGCCACCATTCCGTTTCAGGGTTAACAGCTCACTGAAATAGATGGGGTCATTTCTGTTTCTCTGTCAGAGCTCTTGTTTTGGCTGTTTGTGGATTTAAGCCATGAGGATCGGGAGGAGGGAGGTAGGCAGTGCCTGGGAGGAAAGCAGCAGGCAGGGAAGCTCTGGACGATCCCATGACATCCAGGACACTTCCCAAAGCCAGAAAAATGTAACCCCGTAGTGCTGCTTGCTAGAAAACCTCTGCTTTCTGTAGTGAATGTGACAGGTAGCGGCTTGCCCACCATCACAGCAGATTTAGGACCAGAATCAGTCCTCCCACCTTGCAGCCCTTTGAGAAACCCTTGAGGACCAGGAAGACCATCATTCCCTCCGTGAAGCTCCCGGATAAGCTCTTCTGAAGCACGGCATCCAGCACCGGCACCGTTATTTTATGGACTCAGTTACCCCCTGGGTTGATGTGCTGTCCCCAAGCACACTGCAGCTCCTCTCTGATGTACCAGCTGTTTTGTCCCTGCTTTACAAAGTGAGACCAGATTTTGCCCCGCTGTGCATCTTAAGCCCAACACCGAGAGCAGCCTGTGGGATTTAAGGGCAAGAAGCAAAGGCACTTACGTTGAACTCCTCCCGAAAGAGCTTGTTGTCATCTGCCATCCGGCGGTTGATCTCCTCTTCCAGCTTATCGACGGGCAGAGGCGGGTATTTACGGTTGGTGCTGGGGGAGCGGGCGAGCAGCGGCATGCTCTGAGGCTCTGCAATGACACCCATGCATCAGAGGTGCCCACCCAGCCACTCCCCGTGCCCAGCACTCATCCATGCCCAGGTGGGCACAGGGACCTCACACACCCCGGGCTGTCTGCTTTTAGGGCCACCTCACATCCTCACTGTCCTGTATTTTCATAGAATCATAGAATGGTTTGGGTTGGAAGGGACCTTAAAGATCATGTAGTTCCAACCCCACTTTCATGGGCAGGGACATCTTCCGCTAGACCAGGTTGCTCAAAGCCCCGTCCAACCTGGCCTTGAACACTTCCTGGCCTTTTGTTCTTTCTACGGATGGTGCACGAAAATTTGGAGATGTTACGATAACGTGAAACTCTTTCAGCACACTGTGGTTGAGTGTTACACTCTCGTAGAGGCAGGATAGGGCAATGAGGACCAAGTCTAACAACCACACACAATGCTACAGGCTTGGGGAAGAGTGGCTGGAAAGCTGCCCAGAGGAAAAGGACCTGGGGGTGTTGGTCGACAGCCGGCTGAACATGAGCCGGCAGTGTGCCCAGGTGGCCAAGAAGGCCAACGGCATCCTGGCCTGTATCAGAAATAGTGTGGCCAGCAGGAGTAGGG
>NW_009198596.1:0-6647 GCF_000690835.1 Fulmarus glacialis | reverse complement strand
AGACATGTAGATGCTCAGGGACATGGTTTAGTGGTGGACTGGGCAGTGCTAGGTTAATGGTTGGACTCGATGATCTTAAGGGTCTTTTCCATCCTAAATAATTCTATGATTCTAAGTCATCAATATTGGGGGATGAAGACTACCTTGCTTTGAATTCAGACTTCACTCTCACTCATGTGGAAATTTTGGCACTATCACCATGACATAACTCCCAGGTGGACACAGCAAAGCTAGCTGTTGCTTGTGGTTCCTCAACGAAGCCAAGAAAGGCCACACGAGGGTTATACCAACACAACTGACAGTTTATGAAGTTCACACCTTCGCTTACAGCAATGTAAAACTTGGGTAGGGAAGGTCTTAGCTGCCAATGTAAAAAAAAACGGTGCTGACTTTAAGTTAGCGCTCACTCCGAAGGTGTTTGGTTTATGTGAAGGGAGCTCAGAAAAAGGATCTGAACCCAATCTAAGAGGTGGTGGCTCCTCTTCAGCTCTTACTTTGGTGCCTACATACGGACAGAGATGCCCAACTTCAGACTCTCAACGGACAGCTCTGTCTCAAAGCCAGAAAACGAGACAAGCTCAGGGACAGAAGAGTTTACACATTACAGCAGGCTTGCACAAGACTTTAAAATTGCATTTATGCATCTTTAAGAGATCCAAAAAGGTTTTTATAAAGAAAAAACAATGTATTCCCTGCTTTCTCTCAGAAATGTTAGTTCCGTGCCTACAGTCATCGTGAAGATTTGCACAAGTGTTTTAATCAGCCGACATCCTAATTTGAAAGGTAAAAGGATATTTAATTATTCCCCAAAGATGTGTTTTTTCAAAAAAGGTTCTTATCTGAGTCAAAGAGGTATTGTGAAAATTCAAGAGGAACGTGGTAGTTCGGTTTGGAAGTGATCGCACATTTTAACATTAACATTAACCACTTGAGGACAAACATTTTGTCGCTGGAATGAAAGTTGGGAAATAAATTTTCATTCTATAAAAGTTTGCCAAAATCATGGAAAACAGAGAAAGTTCAGAACAAGAAACAAAAATGTAGGTGAAAGAATACTTTCCTACAAAAATATGAGGTGGGAGAACAAAGCCGTGGCATCCAGCCCACCGAGTCCTCAGGCACTGCCATTGCACTGGGCTCAGACCGTGACAGTGCCGCACCCACGGGCTTTCCTGGACTTTTACAGAGGTCTGTCTTCTGGTGTATAATATTTATATTATTCTGCTGTATTTATATTTATTCTGGTGTATATTATTCCCACCAGGAATAATATAAATATACACTCAGGACCACCTTTATATGCCCTTCCAAGACCATACTTAAAGAAAACACAATCTTCATTTTTACACATTTCCAGCAAACCACCTCTGCAAACCAGTATTCGGCGAGCGTGTTCCCGTTTCCATTCAAGCTGGCCAGTAAAAGATGTCACTGGGTATGACGCTGGCCACATGCCCAACAAGTTGTATGTGTCTCGTTGCCGTATTGGAAGGAATGGGAAAGGCAGAATGGTTAGCAGACCAACCTGGGTAGCTCTGCGCTGCCCAGTAAGCCACCCTGGAGGGCATAAACCAAACCTGCTTTTGCCACTTCAAGGGTTTTATGACATTTTTGTAATTTTTAGGAGAATTGCTGATTATTTCACTAGCTAACTTTGACCAATTCCAAGTGGGGGAAAAAATAAAAAATTAAAATATTCCATTGTTATTCTGAAGAACATCTGCATTGACCTGTTTTGATTTGAACAAAGCTTATTCCTTCTGTAAGATGCGTTTTTGCTCCCCGTGTCGCACCGATGTGGGCCTTACCTGCATCATCCGTCCGGCCGTTGGACAATCGAAAGGAGTTGGAGTGACTCCCTGCTTGCTTATATTTCTTGAACCTACCAAATACAAGGGAGTGGAAAACGTCAGTAGATACCCACCAAGAAGCCCAGGTTACCTTCTGGGTGACAGATGCAGCCACAAAAGGCTTTCCTCACTTTCTTATGGCTTGATGGACTAGCTGGTGGGTCCAAGAGGCTACGGGACCTCTAAAATCCTGGCTATGGGTGTAACTTTTAACTGACCACATCTGGAAAGGCTGCAGGAGACCAGAGCAACGTGAAAGCCAGGAGGAGAAGCTTTAAGGCTGCTTCTTATGGAGGACACCCCAAGGAGTTCCTGCTCCACAGGCTGATTCAGCAAAGCATATAAACCCCAGGTTGATCCGTCCTTCTGCTGCAAAGCCCTTCTCCATGTGCTTTTAACTTGAAGCAGATGCTTACGCTCCGTTTGCCTGAAGTTAAGGGTTTTGCTGAATCACTGGGCAGGCAGCAGCGAACAGAAACCCTTTTTTTAAGGGCTGGAAGCCAGGTGGGGAGGACTCAAACTCTGTTGCTGTCAAACTCCCATCAGGTTCACCACTGCGAGGGCAGGCCCAGAGCCAGGAGATGAAGGGAATTTTTCCACTGCTAAGGAAATCGTTTTTTCTTTTTTTTTTACTTATGTAATCACCAAAATGGTGAGTAAATTAAAATGTTTACTGCAGGTGAATAAACACCCTCTTCTAGCTGAGCAGATATGCACTCAGGAGCTGGGAATGCTACATCTTGAGCAGCCCAGATGCTTGGATTTTTAAAAAATGGACCTAAAAAGGCTCTGTTGTGTTATAGTTCCACCTACAGCATCACCGCACACTCCTAATGAGCTCTGGTCGTATGCCACCTCGCAGCGGAAGATGCACAGGCACGAGGTACAGGTCTGGTACCCAAGGCAGAGCTTGGCACTGGATATTGGATCACATTTGATATCAACATGGGAATCCAGGAATAACACACCCAGTTATACAGGCAAAGGACCTTCCAGCTTGAGCACTATGTTCAGCTTCCCTGGATTACTCAATCCAACACCCTTAGCCTTGCAAGGAAACCGTACTTGCTTTTTAACTGCACTGATAGGACTTTAGTTTAATCTATCCTACTAAATATGACACTTTCAGTAGCAGAATAGGATTACCCCACACGAGGATCAGCCTTATAGAGAAAGGAATAAGCATCATTTACTAGGTAACCCCAAAGCTCATTTTCATTATCCTTACAGGTTTCTTTTTAAAACACTGGCTGTGTCAGCCTTTAGCTTAGGAAACAGCACAAAAGTCTTATTCCTGTTCATTCAGTAATTAATTTCTGTCAAACAAGGGAAGTCAGCAATAAAGCATCTCTTACCTTAACATGTACAGCACAATAATAATAAATACTATGACTAGAAGGGAAGACAGGGCCACCATCACAGCTATAATTGGAGTCTCATCTGCAATAGGAAAAGAAAGGTATGGTTATCAACATTGAAAAACATCCAGCGCCATCATTTAACAGGGCAGAGCTCTACAATTTCTGCTTGCAAAATAAAATAATAATAATAGTAATAAAAAGAAGGTATTGAGTAAGGTTACGTTTGTCCAGTCTGCCAGTGAAGACAGATACACGACCTGAGCGAGCACCACATATCTCAGATACTCCGAGGTTAGATTAAAACCTGTAACCACTATCTTCTCTAAGAGTTGTTGACTGTGAAATTGTGACCTTGTAGATGAAAATAGCGACTGAGAAAGTTGAGAGTGGGCTATTTTATGGGTTTCTTCTGCACAATTGCACGTGCCCATGGTGGCCCACCAGCCACTGATAGATGCTTGCTCTATCACCTGGGGACCTGCAGGTTTTCTGCATGAAACGTAAAGATCCATACAAGAAGTTCTAAGCAGGTCCGTGAGTTTGGTATAGTGTGAGAAAGTACCTTATATTAAAATAGGTGAAAACTGTGGCCTTTGTAAGATCCCACAGATACTACATTTGTACAAGGGTCACAATTTTGCTTCCAGTTCAGTGTCAAATAGGACAAGAGGGTGATGCTTCATGCTGCACCTGGGCTCTGAACACCTTCAGGCTGAGGTTTACTGGAGAGGCTCAGGGCTACTGAGCTACTTATCTGTCTGGCTCATTGCAAAGAGGTGGCTCCTGCTGGGACTTCTTTCCTCCCTGGAAATACTGAGTTTAGAGAGGAGGTGATGTTAGACAACCCACCATGCATGCTCTGCACCGCAAGGCCACCGAGTATGAACTAATTTGGCTCACTTTGTTGTTCGCTCCCTTGCAGACGTTCCTCAAGGGCAGGCACCTTGCAAACACACTTAGATTAGGCACATCTGAAACGTTCTCATCCTCTGGGACCCACAACAGATTTTTTTTTTTAAATAAGCTATTTGTAATTTGGCCTGGAGGTCAGTGAAAGAGTGGTCAGTGCAAGTAAATTACCAAGATGGGGTTGGAAGCCAAGCAACGTTAACCAGATAGGAAAATGTCCCTGAAGGGCATTTTTTCAGATAAATGTGGATGCCAGCGACGCCAGCTGGGGGTATTTTCATATTCCATCAGCTTGCTCAATCTGTATGGGCCACTGCATCGTGTCTACACGCCTCAACCCCCTGCGACTGCAGGGCATGACCCCCCTTTCCACCTTATGTGCATCCGCTTCCCTGCCAGGGCAGATTCCTGCTCCATGTGTCTCAGCAATTTTAACCAGCAGATTTTCTTAGGTGGGATTTATTTTGTCCATCTCTGACTACTGAGCTACCAAGGGGCACTCTGATTGTATTTCTGCATTTGTCCCTCTGTGGTCATGAGGTCTAGAGATGTTATTAGGACCAAAAGATACGATTTCTGTGTAATGATTTGAAGGCAAGGACCTGGTATGGCAAATAAAAACATGAAATCCTCCCAGTCTTGCATGTCTTTGTTCTTTCCATCTACTGTCCTCGTGTGTCGGCATCTCCCCCAGCCCAGCAGCAAAAAGCCAAGGAATTTATTGGGAGGCATTTCTGCCTCTTGCATGCTCGGTAGCTGCTTGAGCCTTAGCATTACCCACCGTGAGGCTTTCCAAAAGCAAGATCAGGAAGGCAAAGCAACCACGGAGCGTCTTAGCCCAACCACAGCCAGCCCTTGCCTCTCCTCTAACATGCTTTCCCTTGAGACCTCTGATCATAACCATCAACCATCATCACCGTCCTGGCTGGAGGAGGGGAAGGTGACAAAGCCCACAGTGCTATGCCCCCACTTCGCATCATTGGACCATTTCTCCTGCCTTGGATGGAGTTAAGCTCAGCCTAACCGGTGCTGAGCCAGGCAGGGGCTGCTGCGGCAGCGCCGGTTGGCAGGAGACGTGATTTATGGGCAGGGGTTTCAGCAGGGGTGCCTCTGGCAGCAGGATGCAGGGAGCCTGGGGGTTGTTTTTTTTTTTGCAGCCGTTCTTTCGACACATCTGGCTGGATGAGTTAGAGCTTTTCCACTGTGGCTGCTAACCGCCAGCGCGCTGCCCGGCCCACCCAGCAAAGCCCAGGCAGGAAACAAGCTGGAGAGTCCCCAGCCAGTCCCTCCTTCCCCACCCAGCCCTGGCGAGCGGTGCCAAACCCCCTGCAGCTCCCGTCCCGCTCAAGCCTCAGCCCCGGGGGTTTCATGCTTGCAATTCGCTTGGAGAAGGGACAAGGACACAATCCTCTGCTTCCAGAGACCAGCAGTGCTGGAGCACCCACCTCAGTCCAGAGCCTGGAAGGCATTGGGATGCTTAAATCTTGTCCTAGCACCTCTGAGGAGCCAGCAAACCATCTTCTGATGCTTGAGATCATGTCTCCAAATGTAGGTAGAGGTGCTATATAGCAGTCTATAGGCTGTCCCCTATACATCACACAGACCCGGGTGCAGCCACCCAGCAGAGAGGAACAGGGCTGAGCAGCCCTCCTTGCTCATCACTGTCAATGCCTGCCCACAAAACTTGAGTCAAATCGAGCAGACAAGAAACTACGGGATCATAAGCAAAAAAAAAAATGGGGGTAAAAGAAATGGAAGCAAAGATGTAGGGTCAATATTTCTTAAATAAAACCCCCAGCACACAAGATGCGGAGGAGCTCCTGGAAAAGCAAATCCTGCAAAGTGGTTGCAGAGGGCGAGCAGGGCAGAAGCAAGAGTTTAAATTCTCTTAGATCCCAAGCAGAGTTTAAATCACAGGTCAGCTATGTTCCCTGCAAACATCACAAAGAGCTTGCATGGGAGCAGATCCATGATGCAACCTCTATTTGTTTTCCTGCAGTATTTCCTTCCTGGTCATATTTGGGAGGTGGAAGAAGAAGCCACACCAGACACCACGGCTCAGGATAAACCCGTGAGTGTATTCACAAAACACCTTAAATTACTCCCTCGGGAGTGCGTCGCATGCATGCACACAAGCTCGGGACAAGGCCAGACTGTCATCGTACAGTGCTCAGCACAGTGGTCCTCCGGCCCCATCTCTTACAAGGTGCTACCATGGCAGTGAGGAGCGTTGGGAGAGGTATGCAACAAGCAGAGCAATGCCTCAAAGCCAGAGAAACCTCCTGAGCTCCAGGTCTCTCTGCTGCTTTCTATCCATCCTGGTGGGATACGGACGCATTATTTCAACCCGTCAATAGGGAAACAGGAGAGGGTTCGTTGCCTTCTTTCTTCAAATCATGCCTGGATGCCTCTCTGGAAGGTAGGCATGGCCCTTTCTGTGCTTGTGGGAACCTCATGAAGTTCAACGAAGCCAAGTGCAAGATCCTGCACCTGGGTTAGGGTAACCCCCGGTATCAACACAGGCTGG
>NW_009198595.1:7398-35625 GCF_000690835.1 Fulmarus glacialis | reverse complement strand
TGGGAGGGCGATGACCACCTATTGACCACATACCGACCATAATCCTTATGATCCACACCTCAGTTGGTAGGTACCTAGCAAAAGAGCTTAGTTGTGGAAATTTCTGTGGTAATTGCACGCCTTTTATTAGGTGATTTATTTCATTCCACTTGATACTGTATGAAGAATGTGAACTTTTGGTAGAGCTTTTTAGCAGTTCTGTTTACTGCAGGTGACACCTTCCTTAAGAATATTATCATTGAAAAAGAAGACATAACCTACAATAAGTCCATCACAGTTCCTTCTGTATTTGTTTGTATGCAATAGTGAAGAAGTTGGAAGTGGTCATTTTGCCTTTTTAGAGTCTACAGGGTAGAAGATGTGGTATTTGATGAGTAAATGTTTCACAGAAGAATTATTTTAAGAAGGTGTGCATCTCGTTTTAGAAAGAGATGCTACTGTTTTTTTCCTGTTACACAAACATTTCACATATGCTTGTGATGAATTTGGATAAAACCCCAATGTTTCTGACTCAGGTTGCAATCTTTATTTATAATTTCTTTTGACTTAAATTGTCTTCTGTTTGTGTCTCTCCTGAATCCAGTTTTACTTTCCCCTGAAACTACCTATGTTCACAAAGCTTCTGATTCTGCAAGACATGGTGCATCCTCAGCTTCCATTGAAGTCAACAGAAGCTGAAGAAACTCTGCATTTTCTCAGAAGATAAATAAGCTTAGAGGCAACTTATCAAAGAATACAATTCACAGTCCCTCTATCTTCCCTGTTGCGATTTCGTGATTGTACAAGTCTTGAGCTTAAATTACTAGTTCTTTTCCAATAGGGTTGGTTACAGTTGAAAAGAGCATCAAGTAATGTTCCCCTTTTTGTGTCACGTCTTTCCCAGCGGCAGGTTTAGTGTTCACTGCATGTGTCTATTAAGCATTAATTCTTTAACTGTATTTTAGTGAGAGAGAGCAATATGGTATGTTCCAGTGCAAGAATCTGAGTTCCTACACAAACATATGGCATAGAATTATTTACTTAAAGATGGAACAACCTGATAATAATTTGGTAGAGTGACATCTGCACAATAAAATAAGATGCTGATCACACTGGAAAAGTAAACGCAAAAGTTTTATACTAACTATTCTGACATCATCAGAAAGCCATTATCATTCCTCCATGGAATGTTAAAATTTAATGATCTAATTTGGTCTTATCACATGCAATATAAATAAAAAATAACCTTATTAAGTATTCAGAGACCCGTGCTGAACACAAAACTTTTAAGTGCTATTTTCTAGAATTTGGACTTAAAGCACTTACATATGTTTAACAGGGAATAAGGAAGAAACACTAGGAGAAAAATAAAAATTCTGTGGTCATTTCCATCCTTCACTGAAGATGTTTACATATTCTGTTCTATTCTCTGCATAGTTTAATTTCTTCTCCTGTTGGTCCTGCCATCAAGATATGTAATTTAACATCAGTCTTTACTTTTGGGAAAAAACATGTTAGCACAAGGGCATAATTACAGCTTTTGCCTGAATCAAATGAGACTGATGATTCTTTGAGGGCAATATGAAGTGTATTCATGTTAGAATGCTAGAGGTGAACTTAGAGAGAAAACTCCTGCAAATCAGAACATAGAGTTGTATTACCTAAACACAGGAAGGTCTGCAAGGAAGCATCACTTTGTTTTTGAATGCACACAACTGAACATCAAGATGGTAGGTCTTCTATTTTAGGCTTTGCAACTGAGGATTTCACCTCCATCATCAGTTCTTCAAAATGGAATGGAAATACCCAGAAATTTGGTCACTGCATTGAAATTGAACTCAACTCTCTTTGTAGAGTTGGGATTCTTAATTAGAACTATTATAGAATGTAAGCTATTGTTTTCTTTAATTGAAATATTGGTAGATTTTTACATATGCCACAGCAAGGAAAAGATCTATTAAAAATGATGGAAATGGGTAGCAAATTCTGATTCTTCTGCTCTAAGTTGAGTACTACATTAAGGTAGTTCTCTGATAGAAATGGTTTAACTATCTGGTTACATAGAAAACTTACTTTTTTAGAACAAGTGTTCAAGGGCAGAGTAGGGCTTGAGTTGATCACAATGTTTCAATTTTTGCAATACTGAATCTATATAAAATGTATTTCATATAGAATTAGAATAGTCAATACTATTTCATATTGATCTTTTTTTCTCTTTTTTTTTAAACCTAATTTTCCCACTTCAGTTTACTGTGTCAAACTGCCAGAAAAAATGGCTTTTGCATTTCTTTATGGAAAGCTAGTGCTGTTCACATTTTTTTTGTTATTGGTGTTTTTTTTTCTTTTTTCCTGAAGAACATATTTATGAATGTAGAACATATTTATGTAGGTGTTCTTCTTGACAGTTAATAGATCACAATAGGAAGAGATTTTTCAAGGCATAAATAAAAGAACTGCATATAGTGATTTCCTTTTAAACATCTATATTTACAGCCTTTTTTTTGTGTCTCTGTATGAAACATACAGATGTGCTTTTTTTTAAACCAGAAATACAGTTGGCTGGAATGAGGTTGAATTATGTTAGACTGGTCTTCACTGCCTGCCAGCTGAAGAAACTGATGGAACTGATACCAGCTTTTTTTATGATAGATTTCAGGCTAGCTGGAAGTGGGAATAGAACGTCTCACAGAAATGTATGGAACTGTTGGAAGTTAATACAGAGTTGATGCAGAAATCTCTTTCACTCTTTGGACATGTTCTGTCTGATTAATAGACTTTTCACAGATTAAAAAGCAACCGGGATATCATACAGGACCATTTGTTCGGTCTTATCAATTCTCTCTCTGCCAAATACAAACCTCCTGTAAAGGCTTCTCAGAGGGAAAGACATGTAATGCAATATTCTTTTGCATGAAATGCAAACAAGATATTTCTATGAAGTTAAAGCCTTTAAATTTCAATAGCAGTTTTATTTATTTCAGGTGGAATAAATGTATTTTTTAAAATGGACTGAAAATCAGTAGAAGAATACATTTTACAGTTTGTAAGTAAGAACCACAGTAATATGAATTCCATGCGTAAAGTCTTGTGTCTATCTGATTAAACCAAATATTCTTAAGGATATGACAGCATCAGAAATGCAGTATTTAGGTTTTTATGCTCACTCAAAATCCTTAGTTAAAAATATTCATATTTAATATCCTAGATGAGCTGATTATGAAGAGGTAAATCTGATTACCTGATTGTCTTGAAAACCTCAAACAGCTACTATTAATGAACTATTTATCCTAAATTTTGGGCCCAATCCCAGGAGGCTAGCCATATTTTTGTTTTGCCTATAGCAGCTTCATTAGTTTTATTAGACTTTATGACTACAGAAATTCTTTATCTCCCTGCGGTGTTGTGGGAAAATATCTCCTATTCATTGGGCAGAAAAATTCAATAAGCAGCACATCATACTGTCACTCTCTCACAAGCAGAATCCTGATCTTTTGTCAAAACATGAGGAACAATTGGCTGATGGCAATTCTGATTACTTTAGAAAGTAATTATTGAAAGAAGGCATATAGATCTTAAATGATCCTTTCATCTTCTACAGCCACCCAAAATGAATAATGATAAAATGACACATATTCTTTATTGCATTCTGTTTAACAAAAAAAGGAAAAGGAAAAAAACTAAACTAAGCATACTGTTTGATAAGAGCAAAGTCGTCATAACAGTGTGATGCCTTTCGAACCTACTTGCTACAAATGATCAGCATTTGGTAACATTTTTGGCAAGTTCCTCTTACTGCATCATAACCCTTGCTAGACAAGTTTGTAAGTCTTTCGTCTTCACTTACACAGCCTTTTGCCCTACCCATATTAGAAAAATGCTTTAAAAAGTTTGCCACTTAGCACACGTTTAATTATAAACAGACTTAAAAATACTAAAGCGTAGTAAAGAGGTTTTACCTTAAGCATACTTGGCATGTCAAAAATCATCCATGACTACTTACTGATGAAGACAAAACTGTTTTGAACACAATTCTTCACAAACTCCTAATGCCAAGGAGTTGTGGTGGTGTATGATATACCTTGGTATAAACAGGTTAATAGTGCAGTCACCTAGCCAAGAAAGTAATGATACTTTTATGCTTTGCAACCACACAGATCTCTGGTCGTATTACCTTCCCAGCTTCAGAGGATGGCTGGAGGATCTTGTGTGGATGTGTGAGTGTGGGAGAAAGACCACAGATATATGTGGCTGTCTGTTCTTTCACATAGCTGTACAGGTTTTGGTTCTGAAGATCTTTTAGTGTCCAGTACTATATGGTAATAATGCTCTGCAATACCAAACTTTTTTCATTCTGTATTTCCTGGGCAGCAAAACACAGTCCTATCTAATGCATCACAAAGTGAATCTCAGAATAAAATTAGAAAAAATGTTTTTTCAAATGTGTATATTTTTTATCGTCTGTGCAGTCTTTGATGCTACCAGATATTTCTTAGGTCAATAATTTGACCATCTAACCTACTTCTGAATAGGCTAATGGCAAGTCAATGCTTTTATTCCAAGTAATACTAATATTTTGAGGTAGTAGCTGCATTAGGCTTTTGTAAGACAAAGAGCTAATGGATTGAGAGCAGTCCTGTAATAGACTGGTTTAATAAAATGTATTGAACCAAAGACATGGCAAGTAATTCTGGTACCTTAGTAAATGGTTTTCAATTTCTTATCGAATAATGAGCCTGCATCCTCCACACTTAGCTCTGTATACCAGCTTCATATTCATTCCTAACTTTTTTAACACTTGGTGATACTTAGTTTGCTGTAACTCTCATTCTCTTTTATGGACTGATGAAGATACAAACAGATTAAATAGATGTATCTGATATAGCTGCAGAGTGAGTGTGTTTTGTTTTTACTGTTCTCTGAAAAGCTTGACCACCACTAGGACGGAATTGTTAGATCTTTTTCGGGAAAGTTCTTGCCTTATATCCATAGTTGTCAGCATAGGAACCGTAATCACTGCAGCAATATAACCACTTCAGTGAATAGTGAAGTAATGTTTATTTTCCTAACTCTAGGGCATGGTAAATCATCTGAGGTAAGAGGAATGTTGGTCATCATCTTCTGTCAAGTCCTTCATTTGATTATCATTCTTTTAGAAACCATAAGCCAGAAAGGCCTGCATTGTCAACATCATTGTTGCTTCATTTCTTTCTTCAGTTGAGTGGAAGGAAATTCCGTTGCTTTGAGTGGTCTGTCATTTTTTTTCATTAGGAGTTTAAATTGAATACAATTTCTGTTTACACTGAACCTTTCTGTTTGTCTATCATATTTGTTAGCTGGAAACTTATATTTTCTGGGAATGGGTTCAATTTTCTATGACTATTGGCAGATGTTTCTCTAGGATCTTCACTGACAATGATGTATTTGTTGATAACCCAGTGCTTGCTAGAAGGGACTTTGATTCGCATCAGTGAGTCTGTTTTTTTGTATGAGAGCTTTAGTCAACAGACACATATTCCATTTCTTCCAAAAATGTCTAGGGGTAGTTTAAACCTATTTTGAATGCATACTTCATGCAATGAATTTTCCTTTGGTTCAGCTACTCTCTCCTCTTTGCGGCAGGTGAAATACATAATGTTCTGGTTCCAGTCTTTTGATTCATATTTTTGCAAGTTATATATTTAAGTAATTTTAATAGTTGAGCCCAGTGTTCCAAGATGCTAACCATAGGAGTTGTGAGTAGATTTCATTCTTTTAGTGTTGTTACTGTTTTCGTGCTCAACTTGCTACTTCAGTACCATAGTAGGAACATTCGAGGGGTTTGCTTCATAGGCCTGCAAGATGGCTTATAGCAAAGAGTGTGTCAGTGTCTGAACAGAAAAACTTTTGAGGGGTTTTCCATACAGCTTTTTTTTATTAGAGGAAAAAGTCAGAGAGGATTCTGCAGTTTTGGTCTTACTGACATTTTCTCCTACTTTCTTATCCTCTCTTACCTTCCCAAACCTAGACAACCTGTGTCACACTCAACATATCAACACAACATTTTTCTCGGCCACATGGTTTACTTAACAATGACAGAAAATCTTCCTTTTGAAGTTTGTTCTAATTGAGTGCTTTTTCTTTGCATTGTTTCTGACAGGATTGCCTTTTTTTTTTTTTTTTAAAGGGTTGGAGGTGTGTTTTTGGCTTTTTGTTTTTGCTTTGTTTTTGTGCGTTGTTTTTTTTTTTTTTTAATATCACAATGCTCCATTGCTTACTTAGTTCAGATTTAAGTAGTGCTAGAACATTGCATAGCTACAGTTTCTTTCCTTTCCATCTTTTGTTAAAGGGTAAGCTACATAAATAGATAGCTGTAGATTATTTGAAATTTTTTATTACATTTTAAAATACATGGTAAGACCATATAATTATTTGTTCACTTATATTTTTCTGCCCTCTTTTTTTTTTTTCTGCTCTCTGTAATAGAATTGGAATAGTAGGAGAGCCTTGAAAAGAAAAGTTATTTTAAGAACTGGGAAAATCATTCTCTTTTCCTCTGTTCAGTTTAGAAATAAGGTCTAACATCTGGAGCAGGGAACTGAAAATCAAATATATTCTAGTCTCAGTTCTGACTCTGGCTTGCCTTGTGACCTTGACAAACAAGCCTTTCTGTGGTCTGGTTTCTTCTTCTCTTTTATCAGAAAGAAACATTAATATTTGCAAAGCATTCTGAAATTCCTGGAATGAAGGTGTATAGAACTACAGATTTTTTCATTATCTGTTGGGAGGTATGTAGGTTTTGTAAATACTGTTCTGCTTTGCTGAGCAAGAGTACAAATGAAGTGTCTTTGGGAGACATAAACTCTATTTAAGAGTCATATTGGCCGAAAAATGATTCAGTAGATTGACAATCTAGAATAAATCTGTTAGGTATTAATTTTTGTAGTTCTTATCCTCTGTGAATTTCAGTTAAGAATAACACTTAACAATCGGAGCAGTGAGGTTATTAATCAACCACTGTTTTGTTTATGTATTCAGCTTGCTGTTTGACTCAGCATTTACAGAAGCTACAAGATGTACATAAGTGATGAATTTTGGGCATCTAAGTCTTGAAAAACTGAGCCTAGCATTTGCAAGAATTTATCATATGCCGTAGAGAAACTTAATGAATATGATGGTGCTTTACGTGCTTCACATGAGACTAGGCCCCAGCTTTTCCCTCTGATTGGGATTTCATTGCTTTTTCCTCCTTACCCAGGCAGAAGTCATTACGTACTGTGGTTTACCATTGATAACATTAATTTGCTGGTTTTAAAATCCCTTAATACAATGTTTTAGATGCTAAAATGTGAAACCTGAGAAAAATGTGTCATGACATTTTAGAACATCTTCAGAGTGTTTAGAAAAAAAAATTTTCTGAACTTTATAAAGTAATTTATCATTTTATTAATATAAGGGTGTCCTGGTTTCGGCTGGGATAGGGTTAAATTTCTTGCTAGTGCTGTGTTTTGGATTTAGTATGAGGAGAATGTTGATAACACACTGATGTTTTCAGTTGTTGCTAAGTGCCCTCCTAGTCCAAGGACAGCTCCCATGCCTACTGACTGAGCTAGGTACACAAGATGGGAGGGAACATAATCAGGACAGCCAGCTCAGCTGGCTAATGGGGTATTCCATACCATGTGACGTCATGCTCAGTATATGAATGGTAGGCGTGATCCAGGAAGTACCGATCGCTACCTGGTTATCGGTCAGTGCGGGTGGTGAGCAATTGCATTGTGCATCACGTATTTTGTGTGTTATTTTATCATTATCATTATTATTCTCCCTTTCTGTTTTATTAAACTGTCTTTATCTCAGCTCGCGAGTTTTTCTTACTCTTACCCTTCCAATTCTCTCCCCGTCCCACTGAGGGGGGTGAGGGGGGAGTGAGTGAGCGGCTGCGTGGTATTTGGCTGCCTGCCAGGTTAAACTACGACAAAGGGCAAGTCACTACTCCATTTGCTGTGCTGGACTTCAGAAGCAACACTGAGGAATGCTCAACAGTTCTAAGGCTTTAGATGAGTCTTAATAGTATTTAGTTTTCAACATCATCTGTCTGTGAGCATTATCATGTGTAAATGCAACCATAATTTTTAACAGTGGCAGCTAGGTTTGGAGCTCTGTAACATTTGAATTGATGTAGAAAAAAATGTGTCTATACTCATCTTGTTATATTACTGTGAATCTTCAATTATTGTTAAATCTGAACCTGAATTTAAAAAAGACTTCTGAAAGTCCTGACAATAATTTGACTTGCTGGAATAACTAGCAATATTAGTAGTGATACACAGGTATTAATTGTGCCAGAAAATGGTCTTAAATAATTCAATGGAGGTAACAGTTTATTTTAGCCAATAAACAACACTCCAAAATAACAGAAAAAGTTCTTATTCCTCAGTCTGTCTACTCATACCAGGTGTATATCTGTGTCTGTCTTCCCAGAACGCCCTTTAATCGGCAGTATGTGGAGTTGTAATTTGAGGTTTTTCCAGCTGGTATGTAGGAATACAGTTTTCAAATTGATAACCTATCAATTTTCTTTTGAGTTTATTGGAGGTAGAAAAGGAACATTTCCTTACTAGGTTTATACTGACTTCTTACCTACAATATGTTACAACTATCCCTTTGCTGAAATTGATGAGCTAAGGATGTATGTCATTGTTTGCAATTGCTGTACTTGGGTCATTTGTGAATTCCTTTGTTATGCCTGATAGTAGTAAACTTTCTGTAAAATGAAAATGACTGTGGAATTTGTGTAATCAAGATGAGGAATGACATGGTAATGGGCCCGTATTAGGTATTGCACAACTACAAGTTATTGTTTGTAATGAGATAGATATATACATATTATTGCACTAACTGTTTGTTTTCTTACTTCAGGAGATATTTTAGAATTGGTTAATTCTGGTCTGCTGCAGATGGAAATTAATTTCTTTACAATAAATTATAACTAACAGGGTTAGAATCCTTCCAATTTTAACATACAGGAATTACAAGACAGTTTAAGTTAAGGGACAGAAGCCTTCATTTTCTGGATTTGAGGAAATGCAGTCCAAAGCTACTAAGAAAGGAAACAATGCAGAGCTAAGAGAAGGATGGAGCAAGGGCAGTTGACACACAGCAGAGAGGTAAAGACTCCAGGCAAAGGGCTTCTGTGTATAGAGTGTGTAAAGACTCCAGGTGTCAGGGATGGATGGAGAAATGAATTTAAGTGAAAGAGGAGAAGAATTTGGGCCAGAAATACAGAGTAAAATCAGAATGAAGAGAAAAAAGTTAATAGCTAATGATTCAATTTTCCAAGGGGTAAGAGTAGTGCCAGGAAAGATACCAGTAGAGGATTTACAGTAATAGGACACACAAGGGTAGTATAGTTGTGGAAACTCAAGGAATTATTTTCAAGATATGTTAAAAAAAAACCCCAAACAAATGCAGAGGAACCCCAAACAACCCCCAAACTAGCAGCAAACCTTAAACAATTGCCTCACAGAGATATCCTTTCAACGGTTCTATTTGCACTCAAAAGGGTTGAGCTTTGTTGGCAATGATAGTTTGCACTGCTCCAAATGTGGCAGCATGTATTGCAACAATCCTGCCTTCCCCCCTGCCTTAAAATTACTGGATAGATAGGTGTCGAAACTTGGTAAGTAAGAATGCTGTCCTGTGCATTAATCTGTTACTCTGGATGACAATTTGGATTTAGAGTTCAAGACGACCTGTAAAATTACCAAACGTATGTAAAACCCCTTCTCTCCTCTTCCTGTGCATAGAACTATCTTTCTGTCCGGATCTTTACCTGTCTCCAGCAAGTTCCTTGAATCATAGACTGATGCCTAGCTTCCATTTTGAATTTCATCAGTTTTCTCATCTGCACGCCTAACTTGTACTTAATTGAGTGGTTTCTGGGTCACGTGAATGAAGAAAGAGTATAATCAAATAGGCGTAGCAGGCAGATAAGAAAGAGAAAGAAGGGCAGAGAGGTGGAACATTTAAGAAAAGATGGGGTTCTTTCAGCTGCGTCCTGTCACACTGTTTCTGTTGCCCAGGTTTCAAAGGAATTGGAGGAAAATGGCCACATTTTTGCAATGGCATCTGATGCTGATGGAATCAGTTCTACATAATACAAATTGAATCTTTTTTTGTGTAGGAATGTGTAGGTGGCATTATGTGTAACTGTAAAATAAATTAGAAATAGGAATCAAGAAAAAACCCAGATATTCTGTAATGCAGTATTTAAATATTGGACTATTTTTAAAATATTGCAGACTATTTGCTTTTGCATATGGGAACAGAAATAATGAATTTATTAGAAATATTTTGTTCAATTATTTACCCAAAACATCATGGAATGTGTATAAAAAGAACCTTAAAAAAGAGTGGTGTTTTGAATTTGTGTTTTTGTTGTGCGTGACTGGATGTGTCAGGGAAAAGTGAGTACGCTCTCTATGACTTACCAAAGGAAGGCTTGCTTTATTGAAGCTTGCACAGATGGCTAACTGATATCAAAGGTTTCTGCAACACTGCGTACAAGTTGCCAGGAGGTCAGTGTGAAAATATATCACTGCCTGATTCCATAGCAAAGAACAGTTATTGTAACCAGGATTTATTAAGTCCTATTCTCCTAACAAAGTGTCTATCAAGCACTTCTTGTACAGGAAGCAGTTCCAGTTGCACTGGAACCTTTAAAATGTTGTTTATCAAAACGCATTCTTTACATTGTTTGAACATGATTCATTTAAAGTATTGCAAGAAGAGTGAAATATAGTGGGTGAAATAGTCTATTAAGTGCAGTTGAAGTTAAGCTGGTAAGAAGAATCTAAATTATTTAAAATGTCTCTCTCCAATAAATACATCATTGACACGGTACCATGAAGAAAGCTTTAATCATTATAAGCAGTTAGGAAGGTGTATCAGTGAAAAATAGCTTGATGAGATCATTTTTAGAGGATGCTTTGTGGATTGGGACTTATATAGCATATAAAGAAGGTTACCAGCCTAATACTTGCCTCATTCTGCTAATTTGTTGGTTTGTTATACGTTTTGTAAAAATCCGTTCTCTCTTTACAAAGAAGAGAACTTTTCATGGTTTCTCTTGACTGTTATTCTCACACATGCTGTTCCACAGGTGTGTAGAAAAAGAGTTTACCTACACTGTGCAGTTGCAACGTAAATTAGGTGCCTCTCTTTTTCTGAAATGATTATGTAAGGGAAGCCTAACAAAGTACTACTATTCTTCTTCAAATTAATACTTTGGAAGAATTCTAACTAAAGTAGATTTCAGATACAGTGAAAATCACATTTGAATTAACAAAATCCAATACTGAGTGCAAAATGTCCAAAATCTTCCAGATATTTTAAGCTTAATGTGTTAAATATTGTAACACCATAGTATAACAACTGATTTTTAGGGTGAGAAGAAATTTTTATGGATAAAGACATAATTTCACATCTTAGAAGGTACATCATCAGATACACTTCATTGAACTAAAAGAGAAAAATGCAAAACACAAAGGCTTGACTCTGGATATACATTTCTGTGCTTAGAACTGTGGTATTAAGAAATACTACTCCCTTTCTACTAGTCAAATAATAAGATAAATTGTCTATTTGCTTTCTGTTGCAGCAAAATATGACACTCTCTACAGAGTGAATATTTTGATGTTAATTTTAAAAGTCCAGTGATTCTGTTTGATGAAAGAGTTTAATATTAATGATGGAGTATTAGAAAGACCCTTAAGACATGTACTTGTTTCTTAATGATATAAAATGTTTTTCAAGAGCTGTTCTTAGGTACTAGCATAGATGTTAGTGGGTCAATATGCTGCTGATCAAAACGTGAATTCTGTGATTACCTCAGTGAGAGCAATTAGGAGAAAAATGCCCCTGTTTTAAAATGTGCTTCAGTATGTGTCTAACTCTAATATGCATAAGTCTAGAAGCATGTTGTATTTCTTTAGATTTTCCTGAATCAGAGTCCAAAATGGGAAGAATTTAATTTTTTTTCTTTTTTTTAGTACAAAATAATAACTCTTTTTTCCATTCACAAATAGCAAATATTTGAAAAAATTCTTTTGGCTGAGCATGTCTCTCCTAGGTAATTTTCTCGTGTTACAAATATATATCACATTTAGTTATATCAATTAGTCAAAGTTGCTGAAACATTTTTCTTCCAATTCATTGCTATAAAGGTTTGCTGATACTAATAAATGTTATTTGAATTGCTTACCTCCAAGCTGTATCTTTATGATAGGATAAATAATAGTAATGGTGACGTTGATGATGTTAATAGTAATATCACAGAATTGTGAGAGAGTTCTGTTCCTTTAAGTATTCTGATTGTCAGACTAATCTTTGATTGAAGAATATGTATCAGACTCATTCTACTGCATATAGAAAATAATTCTTTCCAATGCAAAGGTTGCAATGTTTATCTATGGCAACATCAGCTGTATTCTACATGGTGATCCAACAACTTTGATTTTGCATTTACTTTTAAAAATATTAAAAGGTGCTTCCAAAATTATTGTGATCCATGGAAGTATCACTGTGAGCATTTTAGTAGACAGTGGCATGTCCGTTTTGTGTCTGTCCCTGGAGGCTTCTTCAACAGACCGACCTTTAGTTTTGCTTTAGAAAGAATCTTTCAGTCACTTTTTTGTTTTGGGAGCAGGAAGCCATATAACTGTCAGCTGCGAGTCAGTCAAATGGGAAATGAAGACAAAATATTAAAAACCATCGCCACCACCACCAAAAGGAACAAAAAGTCCTCCAGATTATTTATCAAAGCAACGGATTTTTTTTGTCCTTGGCTAATTTTAGGGAATATAATAGAAATGGTTTTCAGAACGTATCTGCTGTTGTTGTCTGATATGATACTTCCGAATATTTCCACCCTTTATTGCCTAGAAGCTTGTCTTCTGTATTTTCAAACTGATCAAAGATTACTGAAAGACAGAAATTCCGTGCCTTTTCATATATTATTATCATTCCATCATAGAATACATTTTACTTCTTGATGTATTTTCTTCTTTGATACTTCAGTGCTGACTTTAATTATTTTCTTCCAAACCACTGGAAGTCTTGGTGTCTAACAGCAAAAACAGTAATCCTCTAAATTTTTGCTTTAACAAGCATTTCTAATTAGTGTGTAGCAACATGGCTTGAATATGAAAGGATTTTGTGTGTAAATGGAGAGAAAATCCAGCATTGGTTGTCTTTATGTTACAAATTTCATTTTTAAAACTTAAAAATATAACAATGGACCATCTATGCACCTTTCCAGTACACAGAAGTATCTTAATTGTTTTTCTGTTACTGTTCATTGTGACTGATAAAGGACTCTGAATGAGACACACTATTTCAAATAAGGTTAAGTTTTTTACAGCGTATGTGTGTGTATGTACGTATATACACGTTGTTTGAAAAAGGAAAATTCTAATCACGTTTTTGGTAAAAACTATCATTAAAGACAGCTGCATAAAATTACAATTTCTATATTGAATTTTTTTCTTCTTTCATTCCATCTCCCATTAGAGGGCAGTGTTGTGAATATACAGCATATTGATGTTGACATATTGAAAGGAAAGCAAGCATTTTTAATACATCTCAGATGCCTTCTTTCCATTATATAACTTACGATTTTCAAGAGGAAGAAGGGTGGACTAGAAATGATAGGTGGAAATAGCAGATGAAGAAATTTGCATCCAGCGCACAGAAAGATAGCTAGTGGAAAAGTTGCATTCAGTGCCCTGTGTGTTTCAACTTTTCTATGATTGAACACCCTCCTTGTTTAAAAGGGGAAATAAAACTAGCTGTAGCAAACCAGAAAACCAGGCCAAGCGTTTACCTTTTTTTTTAATATATCTCTGTTTGCCTAAAAGAAAATACTGTCTCAGTTTTGGCCTTTAGCAGAGTCACTTAGCTATAACACTAAGTTCTTTAAAAGTTTTTCCATTTGAGACTATATGTTTTAGCCAGTCAACTTCCTTTTAATCTGAATAATTGTACTGGGTTTATGTGGCAAGGTTTTGGTAGTGTAGGGGGGCTGCAGCAGTGGCTTCTGTGAGAAGGGATCATGAGCTGCCCACGTGTTGGACAGAGCCAGGTCCAGCTGGCTCCAAAATGAACCCGCTGCTGCCCACAGCTGAGCCCGTCAGCGACCCTGGTGGCGCCTCTGTGAGGGCGTATTTAAGAAAGAGTAAAAAACACTGTGCAGTGGCTGTGAGAGAGAGGAGCGAGGAAAATGTGAGAGGAACAGCCCTGCAAACAGCAGAGTCAGGAGTGAAGTTGAGCCTGGGAAAAACGGGGGTGAGGGAAGCTGTTTTTAGTTTTGTTCTTATTTCTCACTATCCTAATCTGTTATTAATTGGCAATAAATTAATTTAATTTCTTCAAGTTGAGTCTGTGATGGTAATTGGTTGGTGATCTCCCTGTCCTTATCTCAACCCATGAGCTTTTTCATCTTATTTTCTCCCCCTGTCCTGCTAAGGAGAGGGAATGAGAGTGCAGGTTGGTGGGCACCTGGCAGCCAGCCAAGATTAACCCTCCACAATAGTTTATGTGTTGTAGGCATGTTGATTTGCTTATTGCAGTCTCCTCATACGAAGTATTTTGGAGCATTAGTTCGGGAACTTTAGTCTCAAAATTGTCTCAGCATCTACAGTATTCCAAGAGACGACTCCACTGCATTTTCATGATCTTCGTTAAGAGTTTATTCCAATAAGTCTAAAATATTCCACTCACATGCATAATTTGAAAAGAAAAACAATGCAAAAATTCACTGGGGGACTAAAATCAGAGACTAGTGCAAAGTTGATAAGGAAAGTACTGCATGAAATCTTAGGGTCTGCATTGCACAGGAGGTCAGATTACATGTTTACAACACACTCTTCTAGACCTTAAACATAATATTGCCCTCTCCTGCTTGTTTCTTCCTCTTTGCAGAAAAACCTGGGCAAAACTGTAACTTTATATGGTACTCGAATGCATTTTGTTTTCAAGAGTTAAAAGCTAGGACTCTATGTACCTGTAAAGACCTTTGGGCCAGGTGAATAACATGAGTTACTCTTAAAAAGAAAATTGTTATGCCACTGAAGATATGTGCAGTCTCTGGATTCAACATGGTATTATGCTTAAAACTATCAAGAACAGCTAATAGAGCAAAAAGAAATGCTATAGTTTCTTTTTAGTCGTAACCTGCAGGAGTTAATCAAACAATGGAGTGTCCGTAAGTACCTGTGGGGAATCCTAGTGTGTCACATTTGTTCAGACAGTATCTTCTCTTGAATGATCCTTACCCCTTGAAGAAGTGAGGAAGAGGGAAAAAGGAAAATTTTGATTAAAGTAGAGTTGGTTTTCCCATGTGGTATTTTTGTTTTGGACTTTCTTTACTGCAAACTGCAGCATATTCCATTACTTGTCACTTATAAATTCCTCTTGCAGTGCACTTGTAGGAGAGACATGGTGACAATATCCATGGACATCTTTGTGAGAAAGTTTCAACCAGACAGATACCAGCTGTGGAAACAAGGCAAGGATTTATACACCATTGATCATACAAAACCAACTCCTGAGTCAACACCTGAAGTAAAGACCTGGCTACAGAGAAGAAGGAAAATGAAGAACTTTCCTAAGCGGTATTTATGTTTCTTTATCCTCCATTTAATTGTTTTCAATATGATGTCGATTTCCTTTTTGTTTCTTTTTTGCCACTTTTTCTGATGTTTTATCTGAATTAATTTACTTTCAATGAAGTTTGTTTTTCTATCTTCTGTATTAAGATGAACTTGGGGACAAGCAAGTCTTTTTTTCAGAGTAACTACAAAAGTAGTTACGAAAGTAGAAAGTAACTACTTACAAGTTATGTGTATAGCTGAAGTTAATGAGTATGGAGAGCATCAAAATGCATTCCAGTGTGGTATTTAGAATCTTTCTTTAGTAGAGATTATTCCATTAAAATTTTCAAGGTGTGGATGGTTGCCATTGTTTCTAACGACATCTGCAGCCAAAAGACAAGGCAGAAATCTCCTAAGAGTTGAGGTGAAGGTTAAATTGGCAAAACTTATCAAGATGCTGTGGCAGAATCCCAACAGCTGTGTGAAGTCTCTAGCAATAGTCTTAGCCCTCACTGCCATCTAACTGCAAGGAGATATCACTGCCTGTTTGGCACACTCTCACAGTGCTGCAGCCAAAACCTCTCTGTGTCCACCACAGGTCAATCATAGATCATAATTTGGCATAAGGAAGGCCTAAATCTCAGTTGTTGGTGCTGACACCACTAAGAAAATTAGGATAAAAAAGTTTCTCAGCTTGTCACTGAAACTATCAAAGCTTTGAGCTATTAAAGCAGTTTCATAGCTGGATCTATTTTCTTGGTGTGCGTGTGTTTTTTGTTTGCATTGCAAAAATATTTTTTGTACGCTAATGATTTCCTGTCTTACTTACCAGGATCTTTATTATCTAATTATTATTATTATCTATCTTCTTCATTATCTAATAAAGATCTACTTAATTTCTAGCCTAGGGTGGGCAGTTTTATTGGTATCTACTTACTGTGGAGTGCAGTTTTCTGGGTTAAGGATAATACCAGATTTTTAAGACCTTTTTCCTCCTTCAAATCATTTTACAATATAATTACTTTTTTAACTTGCTCTTAAACCGAATTTCCTCATTTTCTTCGTAAGTTAAGGTATTTCTTGTGGAAAATGATAGGAAAGTCAACCTGTAAAGAAGAGGACCAACCGCCACTGTAGTGAAACATTATAGTTGAGAAATATAACATTGCGTTTGTTCTGGGTAAGAATAGTTTGTGGGGTAGAGTCAGTTCTTGAAAACAACCAGTGAAGCTGCTGGATAGCCAATTTGTTAGTTTATGTATAATATAACACAGACAGGACACACAGAGAGAGTAATTCTGTTGTAATTTAGCTAGTTGAGTGCCATTTTGCCCTGTAGTAAGTTTCACTGTATGTATTGTACAGCGTAACTGAAAGTTCACACTTGGACCAGCAGTGATTCATTTGGTAGTGCCCTTACGGGTGGCCAGTTTTAACTAAAAGCAAAGACTTTATAATAATTGTGTTGAAAGTTTTATCATAGGAACATGTGGGCTGATTTCATGCACGTAGCTAAGCTAATAAACACAATTCCAATGCTGTTTAATTCTTAAGTTGGCTTTTGTTCAGGCATGGTAACAATGTGTATTGCAAAGGGAGGATAAAATGTTTATTCAGCTTCATTTCTAGTGTAATGCGTCGATTGAAATTATTATCATTTTGATTATGGGAGTAATACAAGCTCCAGCAGAGTGAAAACAGAAACACCATCTATGGAAATCTTCATAAGTATAGTGACAGGGAGAGCTTAACTCTGACATTTATGGCTGAAATACTTTGCTGCAACAGAACATCTAATGGCTGCATGTAAACAGTAACAATACTTGCTGTTATATTACAACGTGAACTGATGGGCATCTCATACTTTGGCAAATTTTCTGGAATTTACTGTTTTATAGAGAGGGTGTTGAAAGATATGCATTGGTGGACGTAGGATAAAATGTAAGGGGTAGCAAAGGTTTTTCTGGAGATGTCTACAGTCTAAGATGCAAGATCTTTGTAAAACTCCTGGTTTACCTGCCATAGTTGAGCTTTTATCACTAGCGTGTTGCAAGTTTTGAAACCTGATGTGTGGTGAAGCACATAAAAATCTCCCCCTGTGTCATATAGTTGAATCTCAAACTGGACTATCTCCTGTTACTTTTATCCTGAGCACATAAATTACAAACCAGTTTCTGACAGAGGGTGCCAATTCCCCTGCTTTGACCTTTCCCTTCTACTTCTGAGGGTGCAAAAACTTACACTGAAGCTTTAATTTCAACTTTGTTTTTTACACAGCGTTAGGAAATATATTGCTTGATATTGTACCCATTAAAAATATTTGGTGATCAGAATTTTTCCTTCTTTCAGATGCTTGTTGTTTATGTTAAAATGCATATACAAACTTCTCAGATATCTAAACAGATCTGATTTTACAAGGATATTCAGACTAGTGTTTTATGACCATTGGGGTTTGGAAATACCACCTGATTTTAATGCAACTGAGAATATTTTGTCTTCATTACTTTTATAAGGGTTATTCTCTTTCAGGTTCAAAAGAATGAGTCATTAAAAAGCTAGTTTGGATGCTGGTTAGGTAATAGTTACTTAAGGTTATTTTACTCTTACAGTTTAATAACTTTGCCATAGAATGGTGGTAAAAGATTAGACGGTTAAATCCAATCAATTGTTAATCTATCACTTAATAAATTGTAAACACTATCTCAACACAAAAAGATGAAAAATTGTCAGTTTTTTACCACTTTAAGCAGGTGAAAGGGACATATGTATTGGTAGACGTTTTATCTTATCCAAGACAGACATTCTACTCTGACAGCAATATCTCTTATAACAGCTTCCAGCACACCAGATCTCGATCTAAAAAGCTTAAAACTCCAGAGGACAAGAGACTATCTGCTATGGTAGCTGGTGCAGAAATCATAGCGACTGAAGCAGCTACTGATGGCTTCAAGGTCAGTGAAGAACCTGGGAAAAAAGTGAGACTGGTAAACACAGGAGTGCCTTCTGGGGAAGAAGAAAATAGTAGTAGAATGCAGCTGGATCAACGTTTCTTGGATAATGTCAAGCTTGCAGGTGAGATAAGGACTGATTATGTTTCACATGTAAGTTGTAGGCTGTTGATATTCTAATGCCATAAATTAGTGGATGTTAAAGCATAGGATTATCCTAAGTAGCATACTAAAATACTTATAAAGTTATGCAGAGAAGATTGGTGTTCAGTAAGAATGAGAAAATGCCAAAATTAATATTATGAGCTGAGAGTAATATCACCTAAACTGTTTTAATGAAGTGTTTTTTAAGGGGGCAAAAAGGGTGAAGTTTTGTAAATTGTATTTCTTCAATAGAGTGATACGTTTTACAGCAAAATTTTTTTGATACAGAAATGATATAGAATGTCTTAACACATGCAAACAGTACAGAACATATATGCTTGTAGTATGCTACATGTATTTACATGAAGCATGCAGCATATTAGAAGTGGTCTGTACTTGTGCACAAAAATGCTCCATTTTGAGACTGCAGATTTCTTGTCACTTCCTGTTGAGCTGTCTGACAATGCAAGTTGTAAAGGCCTTATCAAGCCAAAGATGATTCTTTTTTTCCCCACAGCTACTTTATACTAATATACTTGGTCCATTCTGGACTTTATTTCTTCTGTTTCACATTTCATTGTAGTTCAGGTGTAGTTTCACATTCCTGTTCAGAAAGGCAAACTGCAATTTTAACTTTAAGTTTGTGAGCAATCCCGTTTGGTTTTATATTGATACTGAAAATTTACTTGCAAATTGCATTTAAAGAGTATTTCCCTGGTTGTGAATATTAATGGTTATGTTAATGGTTATTTGGAGGTAGTATACACCAGGATTGAGCCACATAAAGATAACAAAGTGAGTATTCCAATGTGGAGGCGTAGATATTCCTGTGTACAGGTAAGTTAGTGCTCTGTCGAAGCCTTTCCAGGTTTCTTCTAATGCTCTTTTTTTTTAAAGGTGCTATTCCTTTACAGCTTCCCCCAACTTCTAGTAGAAGTTTGGAGTGTTCACGGCCACTGAGAAACTAATATTTAGTTAGCAGCCATTCTGTGTTCATTGACAAGGGAAGGAAAAGCAGAGAAGAGTGGAGCGCTATCCTCTTTCCTTTGTGCTATTAAAGGGTAGTTAGGGAAAAGGACCTTTTTAAATGTAATGGTGGAAGCTCCAGTGCTCACGTTGGAGGTGGTTGGTTGTCCTGCATTACCTCTGGCTAGTATGTCCGTTATGCTCAGTCAAGGCAGTACTCTTCATACCCAGAGATTACGTTTAGGTATTGGATGGGCTTTGTATTACTAAATTTTATATTCATTTGACCTGAAAAGGGAATTTTTCAGAAAAACAAGTTCAAGTAACCATTGTAAAGAAAGAATGGGAAGGGACTTTACAGAGACTGTTTTCTTTAATGCCTTGGATGTGCTGCTGAATCAAAATTCACTGTGGCATGTGCCATAGAGTTCTTCAGGAACATGTTTTTTGGGTGACCTCTATCCCATGTAATCATCAGCAGATGAAGAATTTTAATAAAGTAAAATCCACACAATTTCACCCTTCAGCATCACTGAAATATAAAATTATGCTAATTGTTGAAATATAAAATTATGCTAATTGCTTTTCATTTTTAGACCCGTGCTGGTGTTTTCAAAATATTCTTGGTATCTATTTGAAATATATCTTCCCAATTATAAACCATTAGTCTTTGTTTATTTTCATTTTTAAAACAGGCAAAATAGGTATAAATGCAGGGTATAAAGTTCAATATACGAAGCTTTTATATTTTTTTTTCCAACTAGTCAAAGTGCTTGTGGGCTGTCAGAGTAAACAAGCTACATGAATATTGTTATTTTGAATGACGTGAAGACCTGCTCTAATTCAAATACAAAGTACCGATTAAATGATTAAAACTGTATTTCACACTCCAAACTGAAAACATTCACATTTAATTTTTTCTTTGATCAAACCTATACTCCGCATTTCTGTATGTCCTTCTACCAAATGCTTTTCTGTATGATTTCTAAATGAGGAACCATGCTTTGAATTTGAATAACTCAGATTGTTGCGAAATGAAATACAGTAAAATAAAGTGAGATTTATTAACAAATCATATTCTTGATCTATAGGAAGCATCCATTCAGACTCATTTTCGAGCCCTGTTCCTGTGCTAGAGAAAACAAAAATGGAAGGTGAGGACAGGGCAGATTCCAGTCATTCTCTCTCTACATTTGAAGATTCTGTGGCCCGCATGCCTGCTGCTGATAGCTGTAGAAAAGAAGAGAGTTTGAAATCTCAGAACCAGTCTGTTTCATCCATATCATACCATAAGTCAGAGGGACATGCTTCTGAAGCAGAAAACCTAGATAAAGAAGAAAATGTCTCGATAGAGGATGATCTCAGTGACCTAGAAAGCTGTGGAAGTAGCTTGGAACATGGAGAAGTGCCCATTCTAAAAAAGGATGAAGAAGATGGCATGGAAACATCCAGTGTATGTGAAGCAAATTATATCATTATAGTAATATATTCCTGATTTAATGAAATGTGAATGAACATGTTTCTAATGAGACCTGATATCCATATTAAAGCACTTAAGAATATGCATGATTTTAATCAGATGCTAATTTGAACATGTTTTGAAGTGTTCAGGCAAGATTAGGAATTTGGATCCAAAAGCAGAATGTTTCTGGAGCTTGCTTGTTGACATATTTTCCCTCTGAGTTTAGATATCTAGTAATTTCACTTTATATCTGTGAATCCAAACTGTCAGCAACTATTCTGAAGTTATTCCCGTGTTCGCTGCCTGCCAGTATGAGCAAGGCTATCAGCTTTAATTATTGCTGTTGACATGAAATTCAGATTGTTAGAGATGAGTGCTGTATTTGGTACCATGTATTTGTGTTTCAAAAAAATGGCTGTTTTGACCGACTCTTAAGAAGAGTTAACAGTATGCTGGTAAAATGTCAGCAGAATGGGTTGATTCTGAGAGACTTACTGTCCAAGGACAGAAAGTATCAGTGTGGAAGCACATGGTAATTTATTTTTGAACTGATGCCATCCAAATGAAGAAATGGATGAAGAAAAGCTGAGGAGCATCTCTGCATCAAGTTAGGTGGAAACAAAGTTTGCTTTCATTCTATATTATCTCACATAGTTTATGAAATCTTATGGACTTTCTTGCTTTAGTTGAAACTGTATCTGTAGTATTGAAGTTGGAGAAAGCTGAATCTTCAAGACATGGCTATAGCAGGATAATACGACAGTATGATTTCAGAGTCTGAAACTTGCTATTCCTGGATTTTGGAAATGCCTTAAAAGATGTAAAGGAAACACTTGAAGGAAAAAATCCCTCTGATAAAAGGAATATATTTCTTAATTTTTAAATTGTAGGTTTAATAATGTTTTCTCATTTGTCATCTACAATGCTTTTTTACTCATGCTGTTCTGCTATGAAGGATGGGCAGCTTTGACTTTGGGGAGCATAATGAAAAATTAAGCTGTGGTGGTAGTCACAGTAGCTTTCCGAGTTGTGAGTTCAATGCCAGTTTGGCAGAGAGAGAGCTGGAAATCCACTGCCAGATTGCCAGACGTAGTGGGAAATATATTTTAGAAGCTAAAGTAAAATCATGCTGACCCTTTCACAGACATGAACTGTGCACTAATGATTTTTTTGCAGTGTTGTGAGTTTTAATAATCTTGGCTCCAGCCCTTCCACTGTAATAATAATGAGGAGTACTATAAACATCTCAGTATTTTAATCATCATGTATTAGCGATTTATCTCTTTCTGTGCCTTTCAGCCATTTATGTATGAGGTTTCAGATATTCTCCAGCATAATTACATACTCTTTCTTTCTCTTTCATTGTAAGTGAAGAAGCGTGTTGTACAGATGCAATTAAAAAGTCTGATCTTCTTTTCCTTTTTACTTAGTTGGTAACTTTTTCTACATCATAAACATGTCCTGTGCTTTAACCACATCTTCCTCCCTTTGCTTATCACAGTAAATACAATGTTTTGTAATTTACTTCCCATTTTATAGTAGTAATTTTCATCCCTCAAATCAGTCAAGGGGCATGTGTGTAACCTGCTAGATTAGATTCAGGGCTTTGAGGAGCAGAATGGTGTGGTCCATAGGAGTAGTGTGAGACTCGGTCCTTCCCACGCTTCTGCCAGTGTGCTTGCCCTTCTTCTGCTCCTGAACCTCCAAATACCATCAGCAGCTGGTTTATTTTGTGATTCCCCCACCGGCACTTAAATCTGGAGTTGCGAAAGCTGCGCTTCTAGAGTTTGTAGTGTTGGCTTTAGTTCTTGAAGCTTGGATAACTTCAAGCTGAATGTACATAAGGGTGCTTGAGGGAGGAAAGAATTTCCTCTTATCCCAAATCAACATGTTAATCGCATATCAGGACTCTTTAATTTCTTATTTCAACTCCAGATCACTTTTTTATTTCCTCAGGAATTTTGCACTCCTTCACAAATGAAGTCAGTGGGTTTCTGCCTCATTTTCCTAGCTACAGTTAGTGGCTGTATTGTACTTCTGGTTCTACAGAATTGTTTGGGCTGTTCGTCCTCTCAAACATCATCTGAGCAAATCAGGATTTATGCTCTGTAGTTTGGGAAGGGCTGCAGTAACTTATGCCTCAAACCATTTGTGTTTGACAAGGATTGCTTTTTTTGAATTAAAGTATATATTCTGAATTAGAGACAAATGTTTTATCGGTACACTAGAGGTGCTTCAAGTACCCTGATAGTATATACAGAATTGACAACTGTGCTCATTTACAGAAGAATGTTTTTGTTCATAAAAACTAACTTTGCAGAATTACATACAAATTAGTTGTGTCTTTTCCTTTCCAGTCAGCGGAAGCTGAAAGAAAGAAAATATCTAAGAGTTGGCGTCATCCACTAAATAAACCCCCAGCTAGATCTCCAATGACTTTGGTTAAACAGCAAGCAACTAGTGATGAAGGTGAGTGTACTATTTAATGCATTTTTCTGATGATCTTTTTCTGTCTTTATGAGACCATATATATATAAGCATTTGCAAAACCGACCCAGATGAAATAATTCTTTCTGCATGGGAAATGTAAACAGTGAGGCCTCTGAATCCACAGACAGGTTGTGTACTTTTTGCCTGTTTTCACTCAAATTATTGTAAAAACATTGGATCTGTCTTTGCAAAAAGCTCTGAACAATAAGACGTAATTTAAAACAAGTATATTCACTAATCAAATATTTCTTATTAGAACTCACAACAGTTGTGTTTAAGAACAAGTTTTTAATTGTGTAAACACATATAAAAGTGACATAAGAATCCTTTGAATACGAATCTTGGGTGTAAGCCATAGTCCCCTATACTGCTTTAAAGCTACTTTTTCCTTGTTGTCTGTTTTTTGATAGACATTGGACATTTGGGAGTCAGTGTCTTAAGTTACTATAGTTCTCATTCAAGAAAAAAGCTACAGACTTCTGGGTATCATCAAAAGCTTATCAAAAGTCTTTACGTATGTCTTGATTTCCAGGCTTTTGCTTAGTTTCATATGGAAAGAATGAACATCTCTCTCTCTGTAGTTTTGGTAAATCAATTTTACTCTATTGATTTAAAATAGTAATTTAAAAGCTGCTTTTGATGCATATGTCATCTACATGTCTCATACCTCTATTTATGCTTCTAACTGTATCTAAGTAGTGTGCAGGTTTGCAAGTAGTGAATAGCGGTCAAGATGTTAAAAGTAAGTACCATATTTTCACAAACATAAAAAGAGGTGGAAAAACGTAATTCTGTTTTTTGACATAATGAAAATAACCTTTGTGTATTAGAAAGCAGCAAAGGGTCTCCTCTCTATTTCCCTGGCTGAACAATTCTTGAGAAATTTTCTTAGAGCAGTTTTCTGCTTACTTTTAAGTGGCACGAAGCAACTGGAAGCAGGGTAAATGGCCGTGCTGGGAATGCGTAAGGCTGGGCTTATGATTTGGCATTTAGGTACTTTAAGTAATTTTTTTAATGCTGAGTAATGACCATGAAACTCCATTGTTTAACTTAATTGTACAAATAAGAAGCGTAATGTTAGGCAATCATTTTGAATATGCTTGTCCAGATCTTCACTGCAGATTGCAGATATGCATGTTACTCTATACTGTATGGTACCTTCAGGCACTTCAAGCAATAGAGTGAAGTAGAAATGAAGAAAAAGAAGCATGTCCATAAATAATGATGATAAATGGCAGTGATATATAGAACAGAGTTCTGTACAAAATAAACAAGTAAATAATTCTGCAGCCATGAAATTTAGTGCTCTGTAACTAGATACCACCATGATCAAAAACCTTAAAACAATACTCATAACCTCTCAGATGCCCTTTTTGGGAGCTTACTTGAGTGCTTTAACTTTAAAGAGCCACCATCTTGTGCAGACAGGCTACAAAAGCTAAAAAATTTACCCAAGATAGGGGTTTGCTTCTCTGAAGTAAGTAGAAGTAGTAAATCTGCTTTACCCAGCAATCACATATACAGACAGCCAAAGTTAATGAATAAAGTGACTTTATTCTATTAAACGTGGCTTGTGAAGCTTATCGAACTGTGCATCAAAACTGTCCATCAAAGTGGAAAACAAATACATTCCTTTTTCATATTGCCTTAGCATTTTAGTTCTGTTAACACACAGGTTTTTCAGGTACTGTTCTCCAGAATCTCTTCAGTTAGCAGAACTGGAGATTGGTCCTCACACTCCCTTAGACACCGTGATACTCTGTGTAGTGCAGAATAGAGCTCATATCATGTCTGTGGCTACAGGTCTGATTCCAGCATTGCTGTATGCTTCAGTGTTTACCTGCACTTTGTACCTGTATTTTGCTTGGAGCTCTCATTTTATACTTTAAGTGATACGAGAGTCTTGCTGGGCTTCCTGATCTTTTTTTTTCCCCCTTCAATTATTACCTGTAGTCAACAGTAGCTGTTTCTTACAGCTACAGATAAACTTTCTTGACTTCAGAGAGAGACAGCATGCCTGTTAATCGATTCTTCATCTTGTAACTAAGGAATATTACGCTTTCAGTTAGCACCAATTTAGGCGTTGTTGAGCTGGGTGCTGTAATTTTAACTGGTCCCTCATCAATACATCTCCCTCCTTGTTCCAAGCCTAAAGTCATTGATTTGTGTCTTCTGTCTCACTAGTTAGGGAAAGCTGTACTCACTCTCTCTTTTTTATCTGAGCCGCAGTTTTGACAGGCATGATACTTCAATTAGCTGTTAAGCATCTTTTTGAAAATTAGAGACAGCTTAGGCCCATGATCTGTATCTTATATGGATATGTTTGGATACCTTGAGGGCTAGACAGAGCATATTTCAGTAAGTGTTATGGTAATTTACACAAAAAGGATGATATTAATATTAAGATTCATCTAGTAAAGTAATTAAAGATTTAAATATGTGGTAGGTTGCAGTGAAATTGCTCTTTTTTAATTAGAGATTATATTCCTTTTGCCTGCTGATGCTTTTTCAACATTATAGTTAAAACACAGTGTAAAATTCCTATTTAAGCATGGATTGTGTATGATATAATCTGGCTAGATGATAGTGTGATGACCCTGGTTTGTTAATCTCAAGGATTCTGCTCTTCGTTTGCCGGCTTATCCAGTAGTTTGTCAGCTTTCTGGTGTCTTAATTTTTTGTGAAAATAGCAGCATCCCAACAAGAAGTCATATACCTTCTAGTCTTTCCTCTTTACATGATGATTGTCCTTCTGGTAGATAAGGGTGTATTCTCGTTAGGAAAGAAAATGTTGTCTTAGAATCATTTCAAGTAGATGTTAAACACCTGTCTGCTTATTGATTGAAGGAAGTAATTAAGAGTTTTATTGGACATGGCAGTTACTGGTATTTCCTAGCTGGGATAGGAATTTGGTATTATTTTCATGCATCTGTTTCTCATTCTGATCTAATTTATCAGCATGCTTTCATGAGAACACCAGAAGAGAAACAATAGATTTTGGGTGTGCAGAACATTTACATCCAAGACAGAGATTGAGGAACTGCTGAGAGAGACTGGCAAACTGAAGCCTCATTAGCTTTCCTGGCGCATGCTGGCATGCGAGTTGAAGATCTGTGGCTAGATGAATGCCAGTCAAAGGAGATTTTTCCGATCATGTTCAAGAAAGTTTGTTGTCAGGTATCAGGGGAGTAATCAGTATCGATGTACTAATGACTATGTTCCTCTTTATGAAGGTGCTTCATCCATATTCTGGAGTTACCAGAAATGTAATTCAGCATGCATGCTTACTCAATTCTTCTTCTCTGTGTTTTTTGAACAAAAATGATGCCGGTAATGGCTATGATACTATAGTCTCTTGGTACCATGATTTTTGAGTTCATTCCTCTACAAGGAGGATTTGTGTATTGATGCGTTAGTTTATCTTTCTATTTTAATTTATCTGTGTCCAGTAAAATCACAAATGTGAACAAAATGGAGGAAGAAGAAGATATGGGCTAGTGCTGTTATGAAAAATTAAGAAATTGTGGCTTTATAGTTCATCTGCAAATCATGTCACTTTCCACAAGCTGGATAGTCCATAGCCATTTCTAATACAGATAATTTATATTCAAATCAATATATTTGAAGTCCTTCAGATACTAGGATTCTATTAGGAAGTTTCTGTGAATAGAGGTGATCAGAGGCCGTTAATAATATGAAGGCAGCATTCTTTGATACTGTCAGCCATTTCAGAATCAGAATATTGCAAATAGAATACTATCATATGAGACAGCATGCTTAAATCTTAGCAGAGACTTTCTGGATTCGCTGTTAATACAGAGACCTTTGGCAGAAAACAATTTCTTTGCACGGGATTGCTTGGACATTGAGTTTTGTGTTTGCTTTTTATCACTGCATATGCTTCTTTATGTGTATGTTTCTTTATGATCTGAATGTTTCTTCTCTAGAAAAAGGATTGGGTTAATTGTTTCTTTGTGATCTGTTGGTGTTAAATTTTTTTTCTACTTTCCCTGAAGCCTTTCCCTATGTATGTCTGACTTCTGCGTCTCCCTTAGTATGATTGTTTTTGTGAAATCAATGCCTAAAGGACTGAGCAATGAGAAATACAGGAGACTGAGGAATCAATCCCAGAAATTATAGCTCAGGCTGCCAATTTAGAAAAATAACTGCAGCAGTACAGTGTGAGCTGTGTGTCACACTCAAAATGCTAACAATTTTTATGTAATGAACCTTGGTCTTATGCTCAATGCGGTATATTAGCTTGTGATAATATTATTCTTTTGTATTTAATGCAGTTATATTTCTGCTCACTTAAGCAGTAAAAAAGCAAATTCAGCAGAAGGAGCAAGCATACTGACTTTGGATGCACATTGATTGGTCCCAGAGATCACTTTCCAGCAATATTTGGGCACGCAACATTAGAAACTGTTTTTAGATTCAAGTTGGCTAAAATTTCCCATTGCCCTAAATGAGATAATGATAGTGTATAGATTGAATTTAGTATGGGTTTCTTTGTATACGGTTTTTAGTGTTTTAAATATGATTCAGAAGTTCAAAGTAATTTTGCTTTCATTACTTTGTAAGATTAGGAAACAGAAAGAAAGAACAC
>NW_009198595.1:0-7386 GCF_000690835.1 Fulmarus glacialis | reverse complement strand
GGACAAGAGTTTGATTAGTGAAAACTGCTAGTTTTACAGTTGTAGTTTTCCGTCTCCTATGACATAAAATAAAGCTACTTCAGTTTTTACATTCGCTCTCAGCATCCTGTGAGATGTGCTTGATCTGATACTAGTAGTCAAGCCATATAAGGCATGTTCAGTAATGTCATAAATAGGTTAAGCATGCTGAAATAGGGGAAAATTACATTTGTAGATGCAGTTATGATTCTTTTGCTTCAGAGCTTAAAATGCCAGATTCTGCTTGGAGATTCTTACTTATTTCAGAAAGAAATGTTAACTCTTTTTTTCTGGTGTTACTTAAGAGGTAGAGAAGAATTTATTAACCAATTGATAGGGACATGTTTATTTTTGCCATATTAGTATTATGATTTGCAGTATTGCTTTCACTCCCATACTATATTGATCTGGTTTTTGAGTGGAGTTTTACTTCTTTAAAAATACTTTGCTCTTGTGTGAGTGTAAGTTAAGTACAGAATTTGCATTTTTCATACTTCCTCATATAGCATTGGAAGAGACCAGCACTATCTACCACTTGCAACAGTATCACTATGCTAGAAAAATATGTTTTCTCTCCTTTGCTCTGTTACCTACATTGCTTCTGATTTGTTTAAATTCAATTTTCAAGATTTGATTACCGTAATTAGTAAAAAGTTCTAGCACTTATGTAGCATGTGGTATCCTGAAGACTCAGAAAAACTTTACAAAATTGTGGTAGAATCTTCAGTAGGTATTTAGGAGAGGGAGGTGTTGAAAGGTCAAATACAAGTTTTCCTGAATGTCCAGTACTCTTGTCAACCTTGTGGGCTAGCATCTGATCTCCAGAAATGGCAACTGACAACTCCGATTATTGCCACTGGTGGCTCTTGTCCCTTGGCATCTTTCACAAGCAGCACTTACTGCCTTAGAGTGGACACCTACAAAAGCCAGGACCTAAGAGTAGTCATTATTTTTATTCAAGAGGGAAATACAGACCAGTTCCTCTAACATTTATGCCTCGTTTGCTGGACAATAGTATAATGTAGTGATCATTAAGACTCATTGTCCTCTAGATGAACCTTACAACTCTAATTGTGCAGCTTTCTTTACTTCTTAAAGAAGTGGATAGAACTGCAGTCTTAGCTACAGAGGCATGTGTAGTTTCTCATTATCAAGCGTGCCAAAATGAAAGCGGATTTCCTGCTGCATTAGTGCAGCTTCTCAATAGCCTTCTCAAGGGTAGCTATGGAGTCGGTAAGCAAATTGGATATGGTATTTGCAAGGAGACAGATGTCTCTTCTATGAGGTTGTCTTCTGGAGGTATAATTTTCTGTTTGTATAATTATGGTCCAAACAGAAACAAAGAAAATGTATGACTTGCGTTTAATGAGGATTAGTTCCCTGAGGTACAGAGGATTAGTACAGAGGATTGCCTAATAAATTATCCTAGTTCCAAGATATCATGGTAGTGGTTTTTTTCCAAAATTAAAAAATATCTAACCCATAGAGTTATCACTGCCTTTGTCAAAATCTGAAGCTGCTTTGTAAACCATCGTTATTGGAAGTGACTTGATTTTAATGCCAATGGAGTTTTACTAAATGCTTTTTCTTGGCTGAGAAGTGTGTGTAATATATATTTTTTTAAATATACAAAATATTTATTCTTAAGAAATTCATCCTTGAGGGAGTTTGAATGCAATTGTTGTCTAGTGTATGGAATGTTTATGGGATATTTGTTTTAATGATCTGTGCACGGACTGTAGCCTGAAGCTATTAATTTATAATTCCAATTCGGGCATTGATTTGTCATGTGAATTTGGACCTGTGATCGAGTCTTTCTGTTTTCCATTTTCCATACTTAATTTATGAAGATAAGTAACTACCCGAGGCCTTGGTTCAGTAAGAACTTCACACAATCTTAACTGTAAGTGTTCAAGTAACCCGGTTACTCAAAATTTCACCTGTGTTTTGCCCAGAGTCGCTTATGCTGGAATGGTGTATTGACATATGTTAGATTTGTGCTGCCTGAGAGATACAAAATAACCATAAAATATGTTTTCTCTACTTGATACTGGTTTTTGTCTCTAAAGTAGCATAAAACGAGAGTATGTTGGTGAACCTACTCTGTAATATTTCTAAAACACTCTAACAGCTTTAAATACTTGGATGTTTATTTGACTGTATAGTACTCAGCAGTATGTTCAATGAAGATACATTTTAATTTCTAAAAATAAGGAAGAAGTACCAAATAATTCTGTCGTATCTCAGTGACCCTTTTTATTAATAGGCAAGAGATGCCTGAAGATTGGGAGAAAGTTTTCTGTATTTTTCCACTTTTGTACAGGTGCACATACTGACAAGTAGGTTGGACAAGTTTTGTAGAGTGTTTTAGAAAATAGTAGTAATTAGATTGTGTGCTAGCTTGGAAAATTTTTAGAAGGCAGAAAGAAAATTAGGGAGAAAAAGCCTACTAAGCTAATACTTCTACACTGATAATGTAATGCATGTTTGTTAACTCCAGGGTAATAGACAAAGGTAGGGACCACTCCAGTGTTGGTTTTCAGGGGTTATCCCTTAAGTTTCCAGAGGTTCACGAGATACTAATTTTAAATAAAGAGGAAGAATTAAATAAAATAATGGTTTTGTCTTTTATGTAGAGAAGTGTATGTATTTCATTGAATCATTTATGATACACTGATTTTACATTGTTGACATCTTATGTGCCAAATACTGGGATGAAGATATACATGATCAGACCTTCAGGTTTAAGTAATCCTTAATTATGTAAATTGAAATACATATTCTACATTTGGAGTTGGTTAGCTTAAATGAGCTTTAGTAAGCCCTTGAAACTAGATGGCAAACTATGGTGTTTCATTAGTAAATCAGTAAGCATGTGTGTGGATGGCAATAGCAGTTCCTAAAAATTCCAATCTAATTTTAGCTATTGATCAAATCTTCTAGCTGGTAAGTACAGTGACTGCAAGCAAATTGAATTGGAATGCAAAGTAAAAATTTTGTTCATTAAAAATTGTAAAAAGTTACATGGGGGAATGAAATGGAGAAAGCAGCTGGTAATAAGTCTTTTACAGTGCTGTGAATTAAAGCTTTTCAAGAGAGCAGGTATGTACCAGTCTTTAACTTGTAGTCTGTTCTTGTAATGGTTTTGCACTGACAGCTACGGTTTTTGCTGATAGTCTATGCGGTAAATTCCAGCAGGTTTTCTTTTGTTCCTGTTTCAATTTTGATGAGAGGCCTCCTTGAACTAAATTATAAATACAGTGGCTATTCTTTAAACTTACATAGTGTAAAGACAGGTGAAATTACTGGAATTGCTATAATATATATAAAAATGGAAATTATAACACAAATATGCTATACATATTTCGTGTTGGCAGTTCTTACAGATATAAGAACATCTTCTGTTCTGTGGCCTCATGTCCTCATTTTAAATACAGTTGCTTGACTAGTGAGTCATCTTTGAGCTTGGTTTTTGGACAAGATAAGTATCTGTATTTCTGGAGTCACTGGGTAGTTCATGTTTTTTAGTATCAGTTAGAATTTGTTGCTTGTACTTCAGCTTAGGTAGCCAGAATTAATAGATATCTTTGACAATTTGAGCCTTAACTATTTGGGCTCAATTCTTCATTCCATATTCACAAAAAAGTTGCGCACCTATTTAGGGAATTCAGTGGATGAAAGATTAATTTTTACCCCTTATATTTATTGGGTACTTTTACGGTCCACTGTTTGAAGTATAGAATGATTTTGTTGCAAGAATTAGTAAGCAATGAAAATGGTAGTTTTAAAAAATGTCAACACTATAGCCCTGTAAGACTCGTTTCACAGATTGTGTAAATGTAAACTGATTCTCTACGCCATGAGTCCTCAGAGCTTTCTCAAAGTTAGTTAGTTTATCAGCAGCATAGCAATATAAATCAAATACATTTTATTTACTTTGCCATTTGTTAGAGGAAAAAGTTGGGATCCAGTACAGTCTGAGAGGGTCCTTTTAGATATTCCACATATGGAAAATTCAGTGCATAATAGAAAATGTACTTATTTGAAGTCAGTTGAAGTTACATGGGATTTTGATTTAGCAGAGTGATACAGTGTGCACTCAAATCACAATACAAGTATAAACTACATTTAGGAGAGTGCAGCAATTGCAATATATGGTTCAGTCACAATACAAATGTGAATTTCATTACTGGTGTCTAATAATATGCTCACTGTCACAATGCTGGATGTTTCCAGTCTCTGGTAAGGAATATGTGGGTTGCAGCTGGTTCAGGCCCATTGATTTCTTTGTTCATTGGTTTTTGCCATGGGAGCAAACACTTTCATAATACTTTCTTCTCATGAGTCACCTGAATCATCACCCTGGAAAGGATCAGTATTAAAACAGATATCTCTTGATCATTCATTGTCCTTGGTATAAGTGGTGGCCATCACTTGAATAAGTCTATTTCAGTAGACCATAGTGAATGATCCCTATGTGTATTGGCATCACATATGATTTGAGGCTGCAACTTTGAGTCTAAGAACCTATTTTGATTCTCTGTGTATGTTGCTTATCATTATTTTATCTGTTATAACTGTTTATTTTTCTTGTTCTAGCATGCTATGTGTTCATTTCTCCTAACTTCTGCACTATTACTCACAAATAAATACCCAGCAACCTGTGAAGCCCTGCTTTTCTCTCTTTTCTTCAACTTGTTAGAACCTTCCAATTTTTCAAATTCATCCTAAATCTCAGTGGGATCAGTGCTTTGTTCTGCTGTCCATGAAAAATCCTGGTTATGGTTTTCCCATCCCTCCTTTTCAAAGTTAGTGGTAAGATTTCTCCAGCCTTTGCTAGTATTTAAAGTAATTCTATCTCCTCTTTTAAATGGTAGTGGTCCTGTCTGCAGCCTGTCTTATCACTACCCATTCTTAATCACAGTGCAGGTTTTCTCTACTAGGTTCTAACACCAAATCAGAAAGCATGTTTTTGCCAGAGTACTGCTTTAATGGGTACCGCTCACCCTCAGGAATATCCTGCTGACTATGCCAGTTAATGTCAGAGCATAATACATTCTTTTAGATATTTTAGATATCTTTTAGATATTCCACATGTGGAGGGTTTAATGAATAAAACAAAATTTTCTTACTTGAAATTAGTTGAAGTTACATGGGATTTCGATTTAGCAGAGTGATACAGCAATGCACTTAAATCACAGTAAAAGTACAAATTACGTTTAGCAGAGTGTAGCAATTGTAATATACATCTCAATCGCAATACAAGTACAAATTATATTTAGGGAAGTGTAGCAATTGCAATACACAGTTCAATCACAAAACAAACGTGCATCTCATTATGGGACTCTGATTATATGCTCAAGAAAAATCAGAGTATCCCAGTATCTAAATGCATCTTTCAATTCTGTCAAATTGTCTTTTTAAAAATTTTTTGAACTCTGAATTTTTCTGACCTTTCAAAACATTTCAAGATCTGCTACAACTGATGTGTTACACTTTTTTGATATTTTACTTTTTGTAATAAAGCACCCCATTGGTTTCTGTTGTGAGCTAAACCTTATCTAATCCAGGAGCTCTTAGGCTTAGCCTCTTTACATACATGGCTATCTTTACGTACAATTTTTATGAGAACTGAGGTGTTAATTGATAATTCAGCAATTAGACTCTCTAATCAAAAATGTATATGTACTTTATAGTACTGTTACTGTACAGTACCATACAAGAATCTAAATTTCTTGTACAGTGCAAGAAATTAAAAAGTTTACGTTTTCATATTTTGCTGTGAAATTTCTGAAACTGAGTTTGCTGATATACTGCAGGAATAGTAAAGTTTTGAAGCTGCAAGTCTTTTTCCCTGACTGACTCTTTTTTTTTTTTATTATTATTATTATTTCCTCCAGGACATTTGAAACTATAGATAATGCCTCCCAGGGCTGAGATTATGCTCAACTACCTGAAAAATAACAGATGCTGCTATGCTCTTCATAGCAGAGAATGCTGCTGTACAAAGCCAGGAAACATCAGTGGAACGTAACCCCAAGCAGCAAATTCATTGTTGAGATTGGCAAAAGCAAATTGTACTGTATTAACGTCTATGGCTTTTCACATCTGCTGGGTTAAATCAGCAAATACTGGCAACAGCCCATTCTGCAAATGGCCCAAATGTTTTCCGTCTGAGAATTTGAGTTTAACTTAGTAAGCAAAAACTGTTCAAAGCAATAGTACTGAGTGTTGGAGCAAGTTTGCCACAAACTATTAAACTAGTAACGTTTGTGAAAACATTTATTTCATTCACTTACCCACTTGGAAAGCAGCACAGTAACTGTTTATAAGTACGAAGGAGTTTCCTTTGTACCAAAACAGATTCTGGGCTATAATTTTCTTTTTGTCTACAGTTTGTTTTAATAAACTGTTTCACTTTTCTTATATATGTAAAGGGATACAGATGCATATAAATAATCACATTAACGAGAACTGGTATATCCGAAATTACATTACAGAGATTAGTTAATCCTATATAAATACTATTTTCAGGTACAAATTTCAGTACAAATGCTATTTCTGTATAGCAGGAACTAGTATGGTGTTTGGCATTGCTGATCACCTTATAGTATAGATTTTGCATTAGCAGAGTGATACAGCAATGTACTGAAATCACAATACAAACAAAGTACAGCAATTGTGATATACAATTGGGTCACAGTATAAATGTGATTCCCATTTCTGGTCTGTGTACGCTCACTGTCATGATGCTGGTGTCACCATTTGCTGGGAAGGAATACGTGAGTTGAAGTCAGCTCAAACCTGTTGCTCTCTTCAAAGATCATTTTGTTCAATGTTCAGGTTTTATACTCTATGTTGGACTGAGCCATATACACACTTCCCATATTCTGGTCTGGCTGCTCAGGAAGACATTTGCAATCTTCTGGGAACTCAGGGAGAAACATTTACACAACCAGCTGATCCACCCAGCTGATTCAGCCATTTGTCTAAAACAAAGGCCATCCTCTGTTCCCCTTTATGTTGAGATAAATTGGGCTTCCTTTGCAACAGTTATTTGCAGTCACTCCCTAGATTCTTCCCTGAGATTCAAAAGTACAGAACCCTCATGCATGTCCTCTGAGCCTTCTTCAGTTCCAGGGGTTTATTGATCGGTCACATAATGCATGGAACATTACAGTGTAAATTAGAGGAACAGTGCCCTGATTTACATACAAAATATACCTCCATCATCACGAAGATTTTCAGGAGACTGCCAGCGTTTGCTAGGTAGAATGAAGGAGTGTCAGCTTAATATAGGTCCTCTTCCACATATGGGATGCTAAAGACATGCGGCAAAATGCAGACGAAATATTCTACCAGAGGCTG
>NW_009198594.1:6222-16845 GCF_000690835.1 Fulmarus glacialis | reverse complement strand
CCAGTCAGTGGGAACTTCACCAGACTGCCCCGACATCTCAAATACAATGGATAATGACCTTCTTCATTCTCCCAGTCCCTTCCTTTGCCTTCTGCAGCTTGGGTGGTGAGGTTCGAGCACTTCCAGTGAAGACTGAGGCAAAAAAGTCATTGAGTACCTCAGCCTTCTCCATATCCCGGGTAACCAGGTCTCCCATTTCCCTCTGGAGAGGGCCCACATTTTCCCTAGTCTTCCTTTTATCCCTGACGTGCCTATAGAAGCTTTTCTTGTTGCCCTTGACATCCCTGGTCAAATGTAATTCTATCAGGGCTTTAGCTTTCCTAACCTGATCCCTGGCTGCTTGGACAATTTCTCTGTATTCCTCCCGGGTTACCTGTCCTTGCTTCCACCCTCTGTAGGCTTCTTTTTTGTGTTTGAGTTTGTCCAAGAGCTCCTTGTTCATCCATGCAGGCTTCCTGGTGTTTTTGCCTGTCTTCTTCTTTGTTGGGATGCATCGCTCCTGAGCTTGGAGGAGGTGATCCTTGAATATTAACCAGCTTTCTTGGGGCCTTCTTCCCTCCAAGGCTTTATCATGTGGTACTCTACCAAGCTGATTCCTGACAAGGCCAAGTTCTGCTCTCCTGAAGTCCAGGGTAATGAGCTTGCTGTGCACCCTCCTCAGTGCCCTAAGGATCTTGAACTCCAGCTTTCATGGTCGCTGCAGCGAAGGCTGCAGTATGTAGTACAGAATGTAGTACATTCAGTTGGAAATTCAGTGCAACTTCAGAGTGCTATGCTATATTATAGTTTTAAATATTTTTCTAATGGAGTAAATAGGGATAGTGCCAAATATATATATATATTTAAACTATGTAGTAACAGTGGCATAGAGTCCTAAAGGCCAACAGATAACATTAATTCATTCTTCCTTGTAATGGCTACTGTTTTGTATTTCATCGCACTATATCATTTGTGAATTATCCCAGGAATCTCTGGTAAATACTATCTTGTCCTGAAAAGTTGTTTGGAGCAATTCAATATTTTATTTCCTCAATAGCTTCTTTTAAAACTTTCATTTCTAAAGCATCCTATGGCATGTTGCATTTATAATAGGATCCTAACATAGGGATGTTCCCAGACTGAACATATTTCCAAGAAATCTTTTATTTTTTTCTGCCGTAGCCTTGTCTCTTCTGAATGTTCTTTCTCTGCCATGGTCGTGTGTTCAGATGCTGTCTGTACTCTTGACTCCTTAGGTAAAGGGGTATTATTTAAAACTTTTTTAAAAATTGTTCTTCAGATTATTTTTTGTCTCTTCTGCTTTCATGCTTACCTTTCTGGAGGTTTTCCTTTTTTTTTAATTTTCCTTTTGCTTTTCTCTTAAAGAGGACTTTTTTTTGCTTGGCTTCAGCAAATCTCCTTTGCCCTGCAGTTCAGTCATTCTAGTCCAGACATTTGTGGAAACCACAAGGGGGCAGAAAAAAATTAAGGTAAACAAAGCAACACATACAGTTACCATGTGTGGGTACAGTGCAGCACCCTTAATAGATAGTAGGTGACATTCTTGTGGCAGACTGTAACCAATCATTACATTTTTGCCTTTTTCAAAAGAGATGTCCAGTTCTTCATTGAAATACAATTTTTTGTTGTTTCTTATATCCTCAGTATTGTTTAAATTCCAGTAATCTAGTTGCTCATGACTGTTATCTGTAATACAGTATAATGACAAAACAGTTCTCAAATTGACAAGTTCCTTAGCAAAGCTGTATATTTGACCAGAAATTATGGAAAGGGAGAGGGCACGGACTATTAAAAAAAACAACCAACAAAACAAAGCAAATAATCTTTTGACTAAAAGGAAAATTTAAAGAAAACTAATACATAGTAATGTTTCTGCCAATATAACTTTTTTTTTTTTTTTTAAAGCAGGAGTGAGGTAACAAAATACTTCAGACTGTAAAGCTTTAACTTGTTCTCTCAGAAAATCTTTATGAGCATTCTTTTCCATTGCATTGGTTCCTTCTTGTATAAAGCACTGACAAAATGCACCAACTTCTCTGCTATCTGGGAAATGTTAAGCCAAGTTCTTCCTTGGTATAATGTCACTCAAATACCTGGAATTGTAACATAAAAATCTTGGCTTTTTGAGAGTTAGATAGTTCATAATATTTTATAAGAGATTAAGTTCTTAGTAATGCTGTGAAAATTTTCCTTTGGGTAAGTATCTTGATAATTCATAGAGAATTTGGTCCTGAAGATTTGCAGCAACTCTAAGAAAAGTTGGGCCACAATTTATGTTTCATATAGATTGCTTTTGAATTTTTCATTTGCTTTGATCTCAGATTGCCAGGGGAAAAAAGATTAAGAGAACTGAAGGAAACATTTTCCTTGACTTATGAAGAAATAAATAATGTGGTGTATATTATGAAGGTACCCTAGGATTAAATCCCATGCTCCTAGAAAAAGGAATTTGCCTTGTAGCTTACTGAGAATGTTCTTCCTAGATACATCTTTTCTAGTCTTTTTTCATTAAATACAGATTATATCTGGGACTCTTTTTAATATCATACTGATTTTGAGCATTCATACAAGAATAAGAATTTCTAGAGCATTTGTTTAACACTGTATTTTCTTTCTCCTTTCCAAGTTGCATGACTGTCCAACAGTGTATGTTGTAGAAATGAAGTTGGATGGAGAAAGAGAGAAATAACCGTAACTTGTTCTTTTTTTGTATCTGCCTGGTCTTTGGGAATTTTCTGTCCTTTAAAACATTTCCTTTATTCTCTTTATTCAACTCTTTCTTTATTCCTTTATTCAACTTTTTCTTACCTGCTTATGTTCCCTAGCTGCCTATCCTCTACTTTTTCAATGGTATATCAACAAAAAAAATCACTCCTAAAAATATCTTTTAGAACTTTCAGCAATAATGTTTCTGAAGCTTCTGTATCTGTTTTGTTGTTGAGTTTTTGTTTTGAACTTTTTCATTTCTTTCCAGTAAGACTTCTAGCTTTCTTCCACTCTCAGTTTTGATCAGAGCTGCCACAGTTACCCACTTTTTATTCCCAATCTATCCAACCAAGATGGAAAGCATACCCCCTTCATTATTTTTATGTCTAGTGTATCTCTATAATATAATCAAAGGCAGCAGCATTGTGTTTTCTAGCTACAACAAATAAGAATAGTCTGATGGTATAAAAATAACTGCAATAAGCTAATTTGAGAATTTAGCTATTTAAGGCAGAAAAAAATTGCAATTTTTCTTAGTTCATTAATGTTTTTTGAATAGGCTATGACACTAATAAATAGTTCTGAAACTACTTCCTCTTTCTTGGAGTTGCACTGGTTTGTGTACATGCCAAATATTATTTGATATTAAATTATTTTTCCACAAATAACCATGTTGCAAAACAAGTCTGAGAGTGGAAATGCCCACATGCATCTTTTGAAGGGGCAAAGAGATGATGAGTTTCTTTGCTGTTTGATAGGAGGTATGGCTGGAGGACATGGATGAGAGTGCAGAGCTTAAATTCAGATCTGTACTTACTGGCAGCTACAGATAACCTGCATAAGTAGATAGAGAGGAGTAGAAAAAGGAAGATCTGGAGGGTGAACTAGTAAGGAAATACAGAAATTATAGAGGAGAAAAAGATCTGTATATTATTGTAGCCAAGAGTGGTTGATTTGGGTGTAGAATATGTGGGATTAACAATGGCATCATCCTCATTTCTGCTCTAAACTGATATTATCAGCAGTTCTACTGAAAAATAGTGAGATAGTTTGGTAGAAATTTTTACAGTGCAAACAATATGTTAATATTTCAACTAAGATGCTGATGAATGTTTAATGTACAGTAGGGCACAAGACATACTTAAAGTATGCCTTACCTTTAGTCTAATATATTTAAGTCAAGACTGTTTATTTTTTCTACTTAATTCCACAGAATCAAATTTCTAACATAAACACTGTGAATCTTGAATATGTTTCCTCTTTGAGCATCATTAATTTCTAGTAATGCATATTAGTGTTGTTCTATCTGAATGGTAGTATCCAAAGTGGAAACCAACAAGAGAAAGAAAAATTTTATTAAAAGAGAAACAAATATTCATTCACTGTACTTCATGTTTGTTTAGAGAACTTTTAGTCTAAAGTCTAAAAATGGGAGCAGGAGTGGGGCAGGTCTATAACATGAAGAGGAAACATGTTTTATCTGATTTACTGATTCAAGCTGAATGCTCAAATATTAAGGGAACTATAATGATTTTTTGCCACTCTTCCACTTATAATGGCCAACAACTCTATATTTTTTAAAATAAAAAATCACTTCTTACAGTATACCTGTATCTTCTGCTTATTTTGGAGGGGAAAAAGTGGAAAAGAATACTGTTGTTTGAAAACAGAACCCTCTAGAGGGGAAAAATGAGATGTGAAGAATAATTAAGCGGTTGAGATAAGGGTTTCTACAATCTGTTTCTTATTGTCTTTTTCTGGGGAAGGATCAGGAGGCTTCTACATTAGTTTGGGGCAGTATAGTGATGGCTGCTTGCCTCACCTGGTTGTGTTTTGGGTTTTTGCTTGTTTGTTTGTTTTGAGTTTTTTGGTGTTTTGTTTTGGTTTGGTTTTTTTGAACACACAGATGGGATCTTTCAGACTAATAGCTAAAATGCCAAAACATAGGCTATTGATAATCCTTAATATTGAAACAGTTTTCAAAGAGGATTGATCACCAGCACAAGGTTAATACTTTGAATTTCTATAAATGAAAAAATTTTGGTGGTGAAAGGTAGAGAAATGAGCCTGAGATTTCCCAGGAATGTTCCCTTTCTCTATCTGCTTTCGTTGCAGAGCTCAAGGAAGCACTTGAATAACATTCTGTGGGAGTTTTGGAGATTTTTTGCATTTTTAATAATTCCTATGTTCCTTAATATTGTACATATTTCATAAAAGTGAGATCTTCCTGCTTTAGAGAACACCTGCTTCTTTTGATTATTCTTTTGATGATAATTTATCAGATGCTCTTAAACGCCATATCTGTTCCAAAGAAAATGTGCTGAACAGAAAGAAAAGGGCAAATATAAATCACATACAGTAAAAAATGGTTTCCTAAAACTGGAAAACCTTCTTTGGATGGATACCATAGTATCACACTGTTTCTAAATAACTTGGTGGTGTTAATCCAGTTTTTAATGAATGTATGTCTCATATTAAGTTGAGAGAAGCTGTTTTGAAACATAGCATTTTTCCATCCGGTTTGCCCCAAGTCCATTTAGTTGATAACTTGTAACCACTACAGTGTATGTTCTCTCCCTGGGTACCTATTTCAGAGTTTTCGTGCATGTGTGGTAGAATCTGATGTTTAATAAAAGTATCATTAGCATCCACGCAGATGCATCAGCGAAAAAATACCCAATTGGTGCATATTGGTGTGTGTTTTCATCTTGACATTCTTTTAAGGATGAACAAATGTAGTTTTCTGTCTCTGCTTGTACATCATATGCTTCAGCCCCATAATGACCTTGGTGGTCCTTCTCTTGACATGCTATAGTATGCCAATGTCTTTCTTGTACCAGGGAACACAAAACTCAACACAGATGCAGACTCCCAAGGGCCAAGTAGAGAAGGAAGCTTTTTTTTGGACCTGCTGGCTACACTCTTGCTAATGCAGCCCAAGATATGGTTGGCCTTTACTGCAAAGGCATGTTGCAGACTTTGTTCAAACTGTCCACCAGGACCTGAAGTCTTTTTCTGTAAAGCTGTTCCCCACGCTGTGAGCCTCTAGTATTGACTATTGCACAGGGTTAGTCCATCCCAGATTCCTTTGCTGAATTTCATGAAGTTTCTGTTAGCCCGTTTTTCCATCCTGCCTAATTTTTTTTTATCAGTTTATCAATTCTGGCCCAGTATGCCATCCTCTGCAGCAGTGTCCTGGGGTTACTATTTATATCCAGAGATTTAGGGTTAAAGAGTATTCACCTTTCTTACTACAAAAATCTCTGTGCTTCTTTTAAAGATATTCTGTCTGATACTGTGATTGAACAAACACAATTGGATTAAAGACAAGCACGTTTACCATGTATTATCTCTTGGACTGTTTTTAGTATACTTAAGATACATCTCTACTTGATTATTATATTTTTTTTTTAGTCAACCTTTTTCTTTCTTGTCTTCAGTGTTTAAACATGGTGGAATTGAAGTTTATTTTTGCTTCTGTAAATTTAAAACATTCAGGTCTATTTTAAATTCAGATTCTGATTATTTCTTAATGAAATTTTAAGTAATTATCACTTTTTATATTTATTTCAATTTAAAATTAGTCAAAAAAGTGGTATTACCATTGGTTTGGGTGTTTTGTTCACTTTTGGTTTTACCAGTTAAAATTTACTTCAGACTGTAGGGTATGAGAGAATTTACTCACATATACCTAGAGTTTTCTCCTGTGGTTGTATGTTACTGCAGCCAATCCTCTTCACATGAGTGCTTATTGTTGCATAGTTGCCACTGGTTGTTAGTTATGGTAGTTGAAGAAAGACCTCTACCGTTATTGACTCAAAATAACTGCCTTTCGGTTGAAATACTTAGTGATGCTAATTCACTTGCAGCTTCAGGCTTATGGTAAATTATGTTCCTTTACAAGTTTAATAAAAAGAGCATTCTGTTGGGGTAATAGCCTGTTTTCCAGTCTGTTTCAGTTTGGGCATGCGTTGCAGCAATAGATTACTTCTGCAGGTAGTGCCCAGTATGGTTGGACAGCCAAAGATGAGGAACAAAATCAGGAGAGCAGACAGTGAAGGACCAACCTTGCAGAATACCAAAAAGTAGATCAAAGACTTTAAGCCTTGATGAAGAGGGTGTGACTGTCACTGGAAACATGGTAGGCAGAAGAAAGTGGTGTACTAAGCAGAAAAGTGAAAGGGCACACCTGCATCTGCCACAAAAATTCTGGCCTTTAAATGAAAAGATTGAAATCCATATTTCCCATTTCTGGGAAGAATTTCTACACAACAGAATATAGTAAGTGCAGTTGTATACACACGATAGCATGGTGGGAAGGACCCTTCTACTTTTCTTCTGCTAAAAATAGTTCATGCCAGATCATGCATTATCAAGAGAACTTATGACTGTTTAGTCTGGTAATTAGGATGCTTGACTGCTTAAGACTGTCTTAAGTCCTGGTCCCTGCTGCCAGTTTGATTTTGTGCATTAAATATTGGACAGTCAATGGTGAAAAGGTAAATAATCCAGGGAGCAGAAACAACCATTGCATTTGTCCTCCAACCCCTCATTCCTGAGGTTGGTATTTTCTGTTGAAGTATGAGTTGTTCCGCAGTGGAATATACCCCTTTTCACTGCTGTAGAAGCCTACTTAGTAGCTGTTGTGTAGTGGGTACTGACACTGAGGTAGATGTTCTGAAACTGAGCTCAAGTTTGGCTGTTTTTACTAAAATTGCCCTCTTTGTTCTTGCTGCATACTGCTGTCATTCAGATATGATGATAATATAGATACACTTAGTACAGGGTAGCTTCATTCAAAGCTAAATTGTTAGGTGAGATCCAAGTCTAATTTATTTTCAGCAATATGTTGTTTTATTCATAGCCTCATTAGAATAAAAATGACAGTTGGATTTAGCCATCCATTTTTAAAACACTAAATTTAAGCTCTGATATGGTTCAAAGACATGATATTTAAAAAAAAAAAAAAAAAAAACAAAAAAAAAACCCACAAAAAACCACAAACAACAAAACACCAAAAAACCCCAGCCAAAAACCAAACAAAAAAACCCCTACTGATGGGAATTTCAGCTATCTCTAGGTTATGTTTCAGTTTCTTTCGAAGTTGTATTTCGGAGGGATGAGAACTGTTACAGTCGTGATGACCTATCTGTCTGCTCCTGCTTCTTCACTGGTTTTGTATGTGGTGCTAATCAGCCTGCAGTTGTCAGAGGTTTTCATGTTTACAGACTGTCATCAGTAAGAAGATATACCTACTTTACATGCTGTTTCTAAATCATAATAGCTTCCACTTCCCTTTTGGAGATGCTTTTTTGTTTTAGTTTTTTGGGGGCTTTGGGGGGGTCTTTTTGTTTGTTTTGCTTTTGCCCTGCTTCTTTGTTGTTATGCTAGAACAGCTGTTAAAAGCTCCTTACTTGTTTTTTTCCTGCTTCCAGTGGTTTTTTCATTGTTCTGATAAAATTGTAACTCTCTAGAACTACCAATTATTTGGATTTGTGAGACCACATTTATCATAACTGAATGAGTGTCTTATAGTGTCCGTTTAAGATGAAACATCAATTTTGGATTATATGCAAGTTTGAGACAACTGGAAACCACTGCAGTGAACTTCATGCATTTTTCTTTTTTCCAATGTTATCCTGTATATGCAGTGGTTTCTAGGGTATAATGAAAGCAACTAGAATGACCTTGGAAAGTGATTTGAATAGTCTAATACAGAGTACATTGGTGAAACCCTTATGTATAAATATCTTAAATGGCTGATAAACGTGATAAGAACTGATAGTGAACTTATAACACATATCTTTGGGGCAATTATGCTAACACTTGTGCTTATTACATTTCCCTAGTGTTTTTATTAATACTTTCCATGTAAAATGAAGATTAAATACACATAGCTCAGCTAGGATATTCTGTAAACCTCCAACATAACATTTCAGAAGCCAGCTGGATGTATAGAATTTCATGGCTTTTTCTCTTAACTTCCATTTCCCAAAATACATGTTTTGTAGCCTTTTCTAACCATAAATTACTTATTTTTATTTGATAGTCATATACATTATATGTGTACAAATTGCATTGCTCCAATGTTTGATGCAAAAGACAATACAAATACAAGATTCTATGTTAATTTTTGTTTTTCTTATGGAAATTGTTACAACTTTTAATGTGTAACTCAGACATTATATGGTTTGATAAAATATTTTTTAATATTTTCAGATTGCATGAGAAACCAATTCACTATTACACAAAATGGTTGATAACTGATTATGTTTTTTTAATGAGTGGGAAGTAATCTCAAGTTATCTTTATGCAGCTTCTTTATACGATTACTTTTTTTTTCATCAGATGGATCATGATGAAACTATTACATTTCTCAAAAAAAAAAATCTAGTTTTAATCTCTGTATTCTATGATATCTGTTTTTACTTAGTCTATCCTCAGCACTAAGGACTAACATGTGGCTTAACCATGAATTAACACCTATTACCCATCCTTTCTCTCATGTTCTAGAAGTACAGTCATCTAATACTATGCAAGCCAGGTTTTCAATTCTGTTGTAAAATATGAGCACTGGGAGGTTACAGAGGAGAGGAAAAATACAAAATTTCTGTTGTGTGTAGTATAAGGATACTAACTGCATATAGCCCACCCCGTGTATGTCCTATTGAATCTAAGTCACTAATGTTTTTTTCCATCAGGGCTATGTATTTTTATAATTCAGATTATTTCAAAACTGGTAGTGATAATTTGTTTTTGTTGTCAGTATTCCAGATATGTAAGTCTGATTAATCATCTCCTGACATAGTGTAGATCCTTTTAGGACTTAAATTCTAAGATAGGTCAGTATGATTTCTTCTGATAGCAAATGGGCTACTTGCACTACTTATGTGCAAGAGATTTATGGTACTAACAGCAAAGTATTTCATAAACACATCAGTCCCTGTATGACTAGTATTGTACACAAGAAAATAACTCCTATGAGAGAGTTTTCTCTAAGTCTCTTGTGAAATCTTCAGTTAAGAACACTTACTTCTTGTGTAAAAATGGAAAAATGGAGTTCAAGTTGCTGAAGCTGCTGAAATTTGTTGTATAATTCCTTATAAATTTGGCTTTATTAGATAATTTCCAGCTCTGCAGTTGTGTTTGTGGTTTCTTAAGTTTCAGCATGTCAAGTACGTCTTTCAAGCCAATTCAAGGAGTTCAACCTTGAGCCAATAAGCTCTGGAAATGAAAGTTACTTACAGTAAAGCTTTGGTTACCTTGCTAAACTGTCTTTCATTCTGTAACTGGTCAGTTATATGCCAGATGTAAAATGTATTTCTGTTGCAGAGTTGTTCCTTGTCTGTATTTGGCCAATTAAAATCAATATCATGTTTTGAAAGTGTTATCGAGTGTATTGTACAAATCAAGGATGCTGGCATAGAAGACTTCTGTGAGCAGAGATTGATACCTAATAGTTGTACCATTTTGCATTCATAATGTGGTTTTTTCATTGCTCTTTTTGAACAATATTTATGAAAGACTTTGCTTTTGGAAAGATTCTTTCACTATCTGGTAGTCATGTCCACTGGCAGTTGTTTGATACCTACATTCAATTGTATTTAGACCTTGAAAAAATTCTCCCCTTCCCTCTTCTTTGGTTGATGACATATTTATTCACCCATAAAGCTACTAGTGAAACCTGTCAGATTTAGGCTCTTTAACTTTTATGTATTATTGCAGTATCTGCATCATTGCTACTTACTAGGTTTGTGGTACTTTTGAGGGGGGAAGAGTAACACTTCTATTATTATTTGGAAGCTCTTTGAGTTTTCTGAGTTTTTGTTACCTTTTGATTCTTACAAATATCCTTAAATTCCTGCAATTGGTACAAGATTGTCCTTACGTAGAGCTTATGTAGGGGACCGTCGTATC
>NW_009198594.1:0-6178 GCF_000690835.1 Fulmarus glacialis | reverse complement strand
CTGAGAGTGATGACGAAGGGCTGGTGAATATAGTAGTGTTTGTTTAAAACAACATATAACCTTTACTTTCTAATGAAAGTAATAGTTTTTACATAATCAAAAGTCCTCATGGTTGGGATGGGTAGCTTAAATCATTTTTAGTAATACTTTTATAGTGTTTTTTGTTAGTTTCATGCTCATTTGAAATAATAAAAATTACTTTTTCTAACTAAAAACAATTGGTGTGTATATGGTGCTCTGCTATTTGGTGATTGTCTGAGTCCCCTTAAGTGTTGCTGACTGTTCTGACTTGATTTTTTGGTTTTTAGAAAATATTAATTCTACCACTTATTTTGTAGACAGAGTGGATTTTGGAAAAGTCCTCTCAAAATAGTAATCAAAACTGTTTGAGTGAGATGAAAGTCCAGAAAGCACAAAACTTTATTTATGTGGGATAGATACCCAGTTGCTGTTTCAGAAAAGATAGGATCATCGTGGCTAAATGGAGAACATTTGCCCCTGTACTCGGCACTGGTGAGGCCGCACCTTGAATCCTGTGTTCAGTTTTGGGCCCCTCACTACAGGAAGGACATTGAGGTGCTGGAGCGTGTCCAGAGAAGGGCAACGAAGCTGGTGAAGGGTCTAGAGAACAAGTCTTATGAGGAGCGGCTGAGGGAACTGGGGCTGTTTAGCCTGGAGAAGAGGAGGCTGAGGGGAGACCTCATCGCGCTCTACAACTACCTGGAAGGAGGCTGTAGCGAGGTGGGGGTTGGTCTCTTCTCCCAAGTACCAAGCGATAGGACGAGAGGAAATGGCCTCAAGTTGCGCCAAGGGAGGTTTAGATTGGACATTAGGAAAAACTTCTTTACTGAAAGAGTGGTCAAGCCTTGGAAGAGGCTGCCCAGGGAAGTGGTGGAGTCGCCATCCCTGGAAGTATTTAAAAGACGTGTAGATGAGGTGCTTAGGGACATGGTTTAGTGGGCATGGTAGTGTTGCGTTGACGGTTGGACTTGATGATCTTAGAGGTCTTTTCCAACCTTAATGATTCTATGATTCTATGATTCTAACATCTAGTAGCACTTTGGGACCCTCTAAGATATGAGTCATCTTTACAAGACCACAAGATATGATAGGGGACATGTAGGAGACCCACAGCCTTCTGAAGCACCTCCTTGAGGCGGGGTGGGATATCCTAGGTCATTTAAAATGCTATGTTGAGGCAACTGAATCCCACTGAGTGTAGCATGCTGAGGCCTATATATACAGTCCCTAAAGAATTCTGTAACACATTGCAAAAGCTGACGGTACCTATTAGAATGGGGGTGAGAAGGGAAATGGGGAATATAACACTGGTCTTCTAGGAGTAACAGAAGAACAGAGTCAAACTGAACTGACACACAGTCTATATACATCTAAATAGATAATTTGATGCAGTGACAAAATGGTTTAACTAAACAGGATGCACATGAAGTGTGCTTGTCTTAAGTTTGAAAGTAGTGGTATCCTTGTTAGCTGAACAAATGTGAAAATAATATTTATGTAACTTAATTTACACCGGATCGGTTGGCAAGAACCTATAATAGATTGTATTGCTTGCGGTGCATGTAGTGGATTGCAATTTGAAGATTTGACCTTTTTCAAAGACTTCTGCAGTAAGGCATAGGAGGATATTCTATACACCTAAACCATTTTGATCTCCATTCACAAGGATGTAATCAAATTATTGTTTTCCTCATGGATTTACAATAATATAGTATCAGAATATTTTATATATTTAATCTTATTGAATCTTGACACTGCACAGGAACAGCAGATGGACGTAAAGAATGCATAAGCAATGGAATAGTGTTAGGTCTCATAATGCTGAAATAGGGAGAAATAAAGTTCCTGCATTAAGTAATGTGATGCAGGCACTTATTTTTAATTGAAGGACTTATTTCAGATCCTGTAAACTTCTTTACCTGTGACTTCTAATTATAGCATATGCTGAGTGAGGGGGGTGAAGAAATCCTTTGCTGCTTTTTTTATTCCCCCAATAAGCATTTTTTTTAATTCTTTTCTTTACACTTTTAACAAATCCTAATGACCTCATGAAACTTTTCCACGAAACTGAAAGGAAAGACAGATTACACCCACCCCAATACCTCTATATAATTTTTATCTATCAGTAGGAACCAAATTAGCCATTTCTCTGTGAATTCTCCTCTTGTTTGGACTGAAACTGTTCTACATGCTTAAGCTTTCCTAAAGTTGTGTACTACATATCCAAAATGAAAATTATTCTGTTTATTGTTAGTAAAATGCATTTATTTTCCAATTAACATCAGTGATCATTCCTCAAGTATGAAGAGAATAATGTTGTTCAGATCTATCATAAGTTTTTACCTGAATAAATATGGATAATAAAAAAAGGCAGGAGAGGATCCATTTTCTATTAAAATAAGATTAGATATTCTGCTAAAAATGCATATTCATACATGTTCATGATTATTAATGAGTGACCAAAATTAGAAAGTGTTTTATTTCTACAATTTGCAACTAAAATATCTAACTTTTGTTGATCGTTCATGAGGAAAAACCTAAAATTTTTACCGTTACTTCTCAAGATTAATTCTTCACCGATTTGACCTACAGTTTGTTTTATACCAGTTAAATTGTTCATGTATGTAAACTGCACTTTAAGAGCATTTTAAAAGTTGTTTGGTTTTTTTTTAATGTTGGATCATATAAAAAGAAAATAATTTTAGAATTAACATTGAATTAAAACTGGCTGAATTAGTTTTAAATACCTGATGCTACCATGAAATGTGATTAGTAATTTCTGAACTGTACAATGTAGTATGCTTAATCTATAATCTATTTATCTGTCTATAGGTAGAGAAACATTAAGTTAAAGTACATTGTCAGTTAGAGGATTTATGTTATGAAAGGCTGTCATTAGATGATTTTCACTTTTTCCAGTCTTCCAAGAAATAGCTTCTATCTATACTAAATCTACAGCTATACTTGAAGAAACTTCTATATTTCAAACCAACTTACTCAAATAAACCCAGTTTCAAATGTAATATTTACTCTCCTTCCGAGCATGTTTGGAAGTCTGAACGGTGAAAGTTATTTTAGGTTCCTGCTTTCTGCAGAGAAACTGAGGATGGGGGAGAACAGAAAGTAAATGTTATTTTATAATATTTTTCATCTATCTAAACTTGGTTTTGATGTTATCTGTTGGTTTTCAGATTGTTCAGAATGCTAAACATCCTGCTGATTGCTATGAGTAACTCCAAACACAGAATATTTATGTGATAATGGGTGATATTTAAGCATATTCCCACTGATTTTAATGTGACTTCTTCCATATTGAGGTACATACAATGGTGTTTAATTATACACTAACAGTACTGTAGTACAGGCTGAACTCATATCTCTTTAGGATTAGTTTTCCTAAAGATGTCATCCATAGATCCTTGAAGTTCTGTTAGGGTATTTTTCAGTGAAACACAGAGGATGGGCAAAAGTTAGCAACCAACAATAACAAAAGTGCGTGTGTATAAATTACGCCGTAAGGTTGTGATCATCTTAAAAGTTCTTCCGCATTCATGCTGCAAGCCTGTGCAGGGAGGGGTAATAGATTGGTTTTTATTTGTTTCTGATTAATATTAAGGGCCTCTGTTTTCGGTTCCTATAGGCCAGAGTATGGAAAAGCTGTACCTAGAGTAATATATTAGTTAGAGTATTATTATGTATCCTATAGTGCAATTATTCACTGTTGTTTTTTTTTTTAACCAGGTTTTCTCATGACTTTTATTTTCTTGCTGCTTGGAGACATTAAAGAAGGAAATGTTTGTTGTTTAAATGTGAACATGAGAAGATTTTTAGGTTCTTTTTTCCTTTGTTGAACTTTTTTTTCTTAGGTCTTCAGCTAGCATTTTTATATTACAGGCTTTGGTCTATAAGCAGTATCTTGAAAAAAAAATCCTTTACAAAGAACTATTAGCTGTATGTGCTGAGTTTTTGTTTAGCTCAAAACCTTTTCAAAGGTGCTTTCAAAGAAGAAAGATTTCAAAAAATAGACTTCAAGAAGATTTCTGAAGATGAAAAGTAGCATACCGTGGTATAAGAATGTGTTGGGTGTAGGTGGCGATTTTTTGGTAGTGGAGGAGGGGGCCTGCAGGGGTGACTTCTGTGAGAAGAGCGGCCAGCTAGATATGAATCGAGCCACTGCAGGACACAGCTAAGCCCATCAGCCAAGTTGGTGGTGCCTCTGTGAAAGTATATTTAAGAAAGAACAAAACGCTGCACAAACAGTGAGGAGAAGGAAAAAGTGTGAGGAACAATCCTGCAAGCATCAAGGTCAGAGAAGAAGGAGGGGGGGGAAGTGCCTCAGGTGCCGGAGAAGAGACTCCCCCACAGCCCATGAAAGAGACCATGATGCAGCACATATCTCCCTGCAGCAAGAACCATACCAGTACAGATATCCATACAGATAGCCCATGGAGGACCCCACGCTGGAGCAGGTGGATATTCCCTAAAGGAACTGCAGCTCGTGGAGTACCCACACTGGAGCAGGTTCTCCTGACAGTATCTGTGGCCCATGAAGAACCCATGCTGAACAGGTTTACTCTGAGGGACTGCAGACTGTGGAAAGGACCCATGCTGGAGCAGGTTTGTCCTGAAGGACTGCAGCCTGTGGAAAGAACCCACACTGGATCAAGGGAAAAGTGTGTGAGAAGGACGGAGCAGTAGAGAGGAGCTGTATGGACTGACCACAACCCATTTTGCATTCCCCTCTCTACTGCTCGGGGTGGGAGAGGAGGTAGAAAAGTCAAGAATGAAGGAGTGAAGTTGAGCCTGGGACAAGGGAGGAAGTGGGAAAGTGTTTTCATTTCTGTCTTTGTTTCTCACGATCCAACTCTGTCTTGTTTGGCAATAAGTCAAATTAATTTTCCCCAAGTTCTGTCTGTTTTGCTCTTGTCTGTAATTAATGAGTTATCTCCCTGACTTTTTCTAAACCCACAAGCTTTTTCATCTTGTTTTGTCCCCCTGTCCTGTTGGGGAGAGGGGGAGTGAGAGGGTGGCTGGCAGTCAGACAAGGTCAACCCAACACAGAGAAACCATTCTTTTAAGAAAACACTTTTTCTTACAGTGAGGGTGGTTTAACACCAAAGCAAGTTGCCCAGAGAGGCTGTGGTCTCCATCCTTGGAGCTATTAAAAACCTTACTAGGCATGGCCCTGAGCAACTTGCTCTGTCTGACCCTGATCTGAGCAGGGGCTTGGACTCTATGGTCTCCGGGGTTGCCTTCCTGCCTCAGCCAGCCTCTGATTCTGTGGTTCTGTGAAGGGTTCCCATTGCCTAGCAGTGGGAACCAGCCCCACCATTACTTTTGTAACAGGTGAACGTCTATTCCTTTTTCTTGACATATAAGGACAAAGTTTGTATCAATATATGCTGTTATGTTATGCATTCATCTTTTTGTTTCATTTTTGTGTTTTTCCTATTGTGACAAGTTTTTTCATGCATTTAGTGCAACATAAGTCGTTCACCAAGACCAAGTGCTGTGTGAAAACATAGTTATATAAAGCTTTTCTCTGTATCTCAGCAAAACTGTAGAATGTTACCAAGATTGAGCAGGGACACGTCCACTCAAAACCTGTGATGCTCAGTTCTGGCTGCAATTATGGCTTTAGGGTTTTTTTGGTTTTGTTTCGGGTTTTTTTTTGGTTGGCTGGTTTTGGTTTGGTTTTTTTAGGGGTTTGGTTTTACTTGAGTTTAGTGTGAAGCAAGACCATAAAAATGGTCAAAGCCCATTCATTCTAAATTGAACTTTTACTACCTTTGTTGAGACAGATTTAAAGTACAATTAGCTTTTAAAGTTATGGTACAACATTACAGTATTAGGTATTAAAAACCCTAACCTTTCCCCTTATCTATCTCTAATACTTTTCTCTGCATTTCCTTGTATGTAGAAACTGCGTCAAAGGAACATTTGGCAAGGGGGAGAGATGGGAGATACTCTTGTATTTCCTATTTTGAACTTTTTTCCTGTGCCATCATTACCAGTTGCTTCTGTAATCAAATATGTGCTCTGTTAATAGTGCTTAGTCATGCTTTTGACCAATTATTTCAGTATATGTAAGTCAAAGGGAGTATCAGGTGTCTATTTTATGTGTATATTTATCTATATGTATATTTTAATATATATT
>NW_009198593.1:67663-73848 GCF_000690835.1 Fulmarus glacialis | reverse complement strand
GGGTGGCTGGGGCGGTGATAGCAGCCCAATGGTGCGCTTCTGTGGCAAGGGTCAGAGTGAAATTGTAGAATTCGGAGGGGATAAGCCAAAACTGCCCAACCTACAGAGCCCGTCCAGCTCCTGAGCTATTCCCGGCTGCCCTCTGGTCTGCAAGCCGGGGCGGGAGAGGTGACTCACTCAGGTCTCGCCTTCCCCGGGGCTGTGGCAATCCCTCCCTGATGTGGTCTGTGATAGGAGAGGACGCCTTTTTTTCTTGCTCTCTGCTTAAATGTGGTGGGCTGTGCTCCCTGTCCATCTCCGCGCTGCCCCAGGGAGGAGGGCAGCCAGGACGGCTTTGATGGTGGCGAATTGCTTTTGACTTCGCTCCTTCCTCAGAGCGATTTCTGAATACAAAGGGACTTAACCGTGTGCGTCTGCAGAAACATGCAGCAGAGTAAGTTAGGTGACTTTCCTGGCTGTCATCGGGGAGCACGGCTGCTCCCTTTACAGTCACTGTGCCTCCTTTGTAGGTGGCTTTGTCCCAGAAGGTGTTTATTTTCCCGTCATCCATCCCCAGTCACAGAGAGGAAACTGGACATAAAATACTTGGTAGATCAGATGCCTAGGGTACATCTCTATCGAATATTTTTCAGTAATTCTGTGCGGGTTTTTCTCGGAGGTTTTTATTGCCTCCCTCTCAGCTTAGCGAGTCCTGTTGTATTTCCTATAAACATGACCAAACTCGAACAGTCCCTGCCTCGTACTCCCAGTTTGATGAGTTTGACCCGAATTGCAGCAGACATGCAGTGAAGGATGAGCACATCCGACATAAGAGGAAATACATTACTAGAGGTAGACTTCCAGTTAAGTGTCTTCTCATTAACACATCTCGCTCTGCTTCCTAGGGAGGAGGCGAGCTGTCCTTGCCCACCCACAGCCCAGCTTCATTGCTCTCGACCAGTTTGCGCTGGGAGTATTCGGTGACTCAGGGCTTTTCTTTTCCCTCTGAAACTATCTTGAACTGGGTCACAAGTGCACAGAGGCAGAGGGCACTTTTGGGGGGGCAATGGTGTTTATTGCCCTGAGAAGTGGTTAAGTATGTGAAACCACAGTAGAAGAGTTCTTTGGATATTTAAGCAATTTTGTTTCTTTTTTTTTTCTTTTTCTTTTTTTCTTTTTCCAGAAACAGTTCCTGGGCACCGCAGAGCATAGGTGGCCTTGTCAAGGTCAGTGTTTTGTTAGAGGTATTAGTAACTGTAAGAGGAAGGAGCTGTCCTGGGGCAGAAAAGTGACTAGGAGGCTTTTATATTTATTTATATTTAAATTTGATGTGTCTGCAATGTGATGAGGCATGCTCGTTGATAGTGCCAGTTAACTGCGGTCGTACAGGATATGACAGGTGGGGGTAAGTAGTGTGTTTTTTGGATTAGTAGTGTTAGGTCTGCCCTGGAAGAGGTCTTCTGTCTTGCTTTCAGACCCAGACCTGGCTGGGCTGTGTATTCATGTTGTATACGTGGAGGCAGAGCCCAGACATTCTCCTTTTGGTTCACATGTGACGATTTGATCCTACATGTCACTGGGAGTTACAGAGGTGAAGGTATGTGTTCAGAGGCATAGTGATTTAATTTCCTTCCCCCCTCTTTGGGGTAAAGCCCTCTGTCTTTTTTTTTTTTTTTTTTTCCCCCCTGACTCTTTAGAGGTTGCAGACATGTGAGATAATTCCTCATTTGGTGGAGAAGGAAAGAGAAGAGAAAGGAAAAGAAGAAAGTGGAGAGAAAACACAAGACTGATGATGTCTGTGACCTTGATGCCACAAGGAGTCTTGTCTCTGGAGACATGTCTGGGAGTAGACTACCAAAAAGTGCGGCAACAAAGTACTATTTATTCCCTCAGTCTATTACAGTTATTTTTGAGAAGCAGAGAAAGTCAGACTACAGAAAGAAAATAGTCTTTTTACAGTCATTCTTGACGTTTGTGACACCACAAACATAATCAAGATAAACTATGAAGTGTGTTCATGCAAACCGTCTTTTCACGACTGTACTGCACTCATCCATGGGCAAAACGAGACATACCCATCAAAGCATATTTTTCTTGATATGATTGTGTCCTTCAAGGGCTCTTCTGTCGATACAGCTAAGTAGCAGATTGTTCTGCTTCCCTCTCCTGATCAATGTAGAGTTTGGGGGTTTATTTTTAACTCTCACTTTGTTAAGTGCTTACTGAAGAGACCTCAGGCCCTCTCTCTTGATGGCTGGCCTGTGACTAGCTTTTGGGTAGTATTTTTCAAAACCGTTTTCCCCTCCCTGGCACTGGTAGAACTTCAGAGATGTAAAAACAACGGAATTCACTCCTCTTGGAAGAAACCTGTGCTGAGTGCTTTTCCCTTTAAGTTTCTTGGTCACTTGTCATTCTGCAGTGTCCAGAAGCATCTTAGCCCTCTGGCCACTACCTTTCCAGGGAATGTCGTCATCGGGATGGTATTAATTGCTGAGATAATAGGGAGGCCCAAGGGACCTGTGTGCAGTCATTTGTTGCAAGCTCTTTGCTGTGCGTGTCATAGGCTCTCAGATAAATTCATTGCTTCTGGGTAGGACGCTCTGTAGTTTTTTGAGGTTTAAAGAGAAACCAGGCAACTGTGAGTTCGAGAGGATGCAAGTTGGGTGGATAATCTCCAGGGGTGGTCGGGGGTGTGTGTGCAGGCACGTGGCAGCTTGTGCCAGCAGTTACAGAGTCAGGATCAGTGCTCCTGGTGCTCATCATCTCTCACTGACTTTACTAAGAGGTGGTCTTCCAGAGAGCAGAGACTGAGACAGGGAGAAGCATATTCCTTTTCACAGCCTTAATTTCCTTCTCGGTTTGCTGTTTACTCCACGCCCTTCTGCTATGTGTGGATTCATCCCTCTGGGTTTCCTGGGTATGGAGCTGGGAGCAAATTGTTCTCGTGGTCAGGCCCAGGTTGTTCTGGGACATGCACGTCTCCAGGGGCCTTTTCTTCATCTCTGCAGATACTGAACCTGCATCAGGAGCACCAACCTCTGCCGATTTTCCTTTTTAAGGCGCCTCAGTGGTGTTACTTGGGAACAAATAGAGGTTGGATGTCTTAAACTTCCTATGTTTGTGAAAGGGATAAATGTTTTTAATACTAAATTCTGATGCCTTTGGTAGTTGTAGCTTGATTTCTGAAAAGAGGCTTCTTGCGTCAGTACCTTTCTTCTGGTTTCAAGGCTTGCATCCCAGTGCTGGCTAACTCATCAAGAGCTTTTTTGCCCCACTGGATATCCTATATTCAGAAGGTGTGTGAGTCTTGTGGTGTGTGAGGCCATGTGGTGTACAGCATACCTGTTTTATTTGATTAACAAGGCTGATTCCATAAGAGGCTCTTGAGATAACAAGGCTTTACTGTATGGTGTTTGGTTGTCTTAAAGGCTCTTAGCCTGAACCTGGAACAAAGTTCCTGCAGGTAGGATTTGGTTATCTTCTGCCTGCTGTGCTATCCAAATTAGAAATGCAGGATTTATTATTATGGCAGAGGGAGGAGTGTTGTGCTGACGCTGTGCTCTGTGACTTTCTTTTTTTTCCTGAAAGCTCACATGCTGCTGTTGTAAGAGTCAAGGAGACATTTGTTGTGGTTCACCAGAGAACATTCAGTTCAAAAATAGTATTGCAGGAAAAGACAGAGGTTCGCTTTCCGAAGCAGCGATGGAAGCAGGCAGCCTTCCAAAATGCATATGAAAATGCCTCCAGCTCCTATTTCAGGATGAGAAAAACAAGCACGAATTGATTGGTGAAATCTAATCCATGGCTTTTGTTTGTTTGTTTTCCATATTCTAATAAGTGAAAGACAATGCAAATTTGCTTTGATTTTTGGCTGGAGTGCCCAGGTTCCTTTGCTTTGAATCCTGACTGGGTTTTGGAAAAAAATCCAGAGCTTTAGGGGCTTGGGGGGGTTACCTGTTGGTTTTCATGGTTTGAGAAGTTGAAGAATGGTGGAAACAGGATTGCTTCTGCTTTTCTGTCTGTGAATCAGCATAAAATGGGAAGAGGAAGAAGACCTGATTGTTGACAGTCTTTCCTGCTCTTCATGGCAGCTCTGGACAGTGCCAGCACTCAACGGCAGAGTCATTCCCTGCGAGAAGAGGATGACTGCAGCAATTGCGTGGCACTTGGCAGTTTTGGGGACTCTGATAGCCAGAATGGGTTGTTATCTCGAGAACTGAAGGCCAGATGTGAGCTTGGCAGAATTTTTTTATCAAGTCCTATTTTAGGTAGTTACTTGTTAAATTCCAAAGGTCAATGGACATTTGCATTGCCTTTGGTGGTGGGGCAGCAAAGTGCGGATGGGGGAGTCTTAGCAGTGTGGCTTGTCGCACTTGAGTGGCCTTCCTTTGCTTAATTCTTCATGTTTGGTGTCTGAAAATATTGGGCAAACAGGATTGTGAAGAAGAAAGCTGGTGGCCTATGTGCAGAAAAAACGACCTGTTCATAAACATTAAATAATATTCATTCACTTTATATGGCAAATATTTATAAGCTAGTTTTAAATGGAAGAATGTGGGGTGATTAAAATCAGGAAGAATGGTTTATCCAGCCACTTGAGGTGCTGCAGGTACATACTGGGTGAATTGCAGCTGCCTCTGAGCAGTATTCGAAATCATTTTGGACGTGCTTCTATAGCTCATCCTTGCCGTGATGCGTCAGTGAATTGAGTTGACTTCGAGAGTGGGGAGGAGTGGATTCCCAACTGTGGGAAGGGGTAGGTTAAAGTCGAAGTGTCGTGTTTATATTTCAAGCTTAGTGTTCTGATCTGGTATTTGATCCAAACCCTAGCAGCAGCCTCCAGTCACATGGAAAGCCCAGAAAGCTTTTTTAAGGCATTGTGTTACACTTCAAGCTGAGTTTGTGTTTTCATGACTTAGCTGAAAGGTGGCTCTATAAAGATTTCGGTTTGGCCTTGAATGCAAGATTCCTTAAGGTACTTGAAAAATACTGTCTGCATGTTAGTTTAGTTACTTCTGCTACATGTTGGATTCAGCCTTTGGTTCTTGCAATATCCAGAGGATACTGAGCATCTCATTTGTAAGGAGGCTTTTGGAGGTAGGAAACCAGATTTGTCCTGTACAAAACCCCCTGGATTTAGAGAAGTTCTTAACCTACAAGCTGCATTTTTTGAGAGTGATCACAGCATGGAAAAGCTGTTCCATTTTAACAGTGGAGAGTTACTCTGTCCCCCTGACTATGTAAGGGGGGGCTTGAAAGGAGCCACTGCGTTTTGAACTTAGTTCTTGTTTGAGAGCTGCTTCAGATCCTGGAGTTATGCCCGCGTAGCTGAGTTTTCCCAGGGCGCTGCGTGAATGCTAAGCTGTGTTGTAATGAATTTCGAGTGGGCAGCAGCATAAGCCTGCTCTCTTTTCCCTGGAAGACGCTGCTGCATTGTCTTGTCTGTATCCTGAAAGCCTCAGTGTTGTTTGTCAAAGGCTTGATTCTGCAAGTGCCACGTATGCAAAGAAGCCCGTGAATAGGAAGGACTTGCCGTGCTGGTTCTCACATAATGCCCAGAGCCGGGACAACCGGCAACAGGCTGAAGCAAAGCAGTTTTTGTTAAACTCTTGGTATTCCATGGGCATCCGCTCTCCCACACGTGAGATGTTTAAAATTCTCTAGTTATGTTCTGATAATGCCTAGGAGTTGATTTCTGCCAGGCATATGCATGTGTTTAGATAGGTTCGAGTTTCTATGCCATAAATAGAGGGAATGGGCGAAAGTTGGCAGAAGTGAAGTAATTTACTTATGGCCACGTGTGTGCTGGTGGCAGGTTTGGAAGCTGTCTGCATCTCCCAAATCTCAGACTAGTATTTTAGCCATGAACCACCTTGTTTGCAGAGTGTGTATATATGTGCTTTTATCTCCTTCTCTTGTCCCTCATGTATACAAGGGAAGACAAGTGATGTAACTGTGTACAAAAACTGGGATATGGATGTTGGAGCTTGGTATTGCACGCTGGCATTAGCATCTGATGTAGGTGTTCATGCAGTGCAGTTAGCAGATCAAAAATCCATGCTGATAGCGTTAGGAATGATGGTAGACATGGGGCGTGAGTAAACATGAACTATCAGCTATCATAAACTTAACCAAGGCGGGCAAGGGATGGTAGACTTGGAAGAGGTCAGCTTGCTCCGGCTGGGTGGGTTTGGGAAGGAAGAGTT
>NW_009198593.1:60537-67581 GCF_000690835.1 Fulmarus glacialis | reverse complement strand
GGGCGGCGGGGGGCGGAATCTCCTGCATCAGCACTTGGTGACTCTGTAAGTACTTGTGGGTCCCAGGCAGCTTCTCGCGCAGACTGCCATGTTTGCAGGGATTCCTCGGATGTTTGTTTCCAAGGGTGTGCCTTGGAACACCCAAGGCACAGACAGGAAGGAGTCTTGGGCCCAGACATACCTTATTGTGGCTACTTCTAGGAAATGATGTAAGATGCTTCCTTGTACAAACTTTTTTCTAAACACATCCTGAATTTTGCTGATGAGTGGCTTCCTGGATGTTTACCTTTTGAGATCAGCTCCTCTGGAACTGTGGGAGCTGACCCCGTTCTGTGCTACGCCTCATTTATTTTGGGGAGAATGTGCTGCTTGCTGATTTAAGCCTGTCAGAGTGTGCCAGTTTAGAGCCGAGTGCCTTAGAGGGAAAGGTCAGAAGGCTTTTACTGAAGCCGTTTCAGTGAGATCAGTGCAGGACTGATGTTACGGACAGCACACAGTGGTAGGCGAGCCAAGCTGTTCACCTCTTCCTGGCAATCTGAATTGCAGTTCAGGAGCTGCCTGACACGTGCCTGAGCCACAGCAGATGTCTACTTGCCTTAATGCACCCGGCTGCGAAACCGTGACAGTTTGGGAGGTGATTCATGGGCTCTACCTCCACTGGGAACAGTCTTTTGCATAGGACTTATGATTTGTCCCTGTGTTGTGATTAAGCTGCCGTGGTAACAGATGCAACAACTGAAGCAAGTACATCCAAAGAAATTTTTATCTGAAGAGGTACAGCAGGACTGAAAATGTATGTGCTGGGGGAATTATAATGGCTCCACATGTATGTCTTATTTTCTCCGTACAGGGCAATGCAGAAAAGGAGACACCATCAGTTCTCTTGGGCAGCATGGAGACCTCATTCATGACAAACTTGCTTCTGCAATAAAGCTGTAAAGTTAAATAAACACAGTGCGAGAGTTGGGGTGGTTTTGACGTGCCTAGCACCCTCTGGATAAATTTGATCTTGAGCCCTTACATTGTGGCAGCTGCAGTCTCAGCTGAAGAACAAATGTGCCAGTTCTGCCTTGCTTTATTTGTGAGATAAGTGCCAGTCTCTGAAATGAGCCTGTCTGCCCTCTGATGAAAGCGTGGGTTTGTTTTGTCCCACTTTTAGGTGTCTAAAATGTGGGTCACTGAGATGCAGGACATATTAGCATGACAATTTTAGGCCTGAAGGGACAGTGTTGGCTATTGATGCCTGTTAGAGTGTGAAAGTCAGGACTTCTAGGTCAGCTGTTGCTGATTGATGAGCATGATACAAGCATTGTTTAAAGCCTCTGCTTTAAACAGAGAAGAGGTTGGTTTCAGCTTATTCTTTTCTGGATGTTAATAACAGAATTTAAGTCTTGGCTTTTGGGGAGAAAAAAAGATGCCTACTTGTAAAAGAGTTGCGGGATTGCTTGGGGAGAGCTCAGAAATGGTACACGGTGTGGAGCATCTCCTGGCTGTGGTAAGGAACTGTGCCTGTCCGAACTTCTCTTGGCCCTGCTGCGCATGGCAGAACCATGACCACCACTTCATCACCTTCATCAGCTTCTGAGACCTGGTGTGTGTCAAGGCCTCAAATGTCTTGTGTTCCCTTGGGCTGTGTATTGCTCCGTTACTGGGTAGCAGTGTAAAAAGTACGTGTTGGGTTGTGTTTCTTATGCTGGCTAATAGCCGAGCAGCGATGCAAATGGCATCCAGTGGTCCAAGCAGCTGAAGAAAGGAGGTCCTTATCCAGAGAGCTTGGTCCCCCTGCCTTGGTGTGGGAAGCTGGTCTTCTGAACACCTCCAGGTTGGAAGCGTGACCATGTAATTCTGTGAGAGAGGCTGATCTTTCTTGTGTCTGTTTGAGAGGATAGAGGGAGCAAAACTATGTGGATAACTTCTGTTACCTGCATGTTTTACACAAAAGCAGGAATTAGCTAGGACTCAACGTAGGAAGAGTAAATTGAATTTTAATCTCCACAGCACAGCGTGTTAGCGGTTGACCTCAGAGTGTTTGTCCTTGTTCATTACATGCCTTTGCAGCTCTAATAGGAGTTGTAGTGTGCATCACTGTGTTGGCAACAGGAGGCACAATCTCTTTAAGATCATTTTATGAACAAAAGTGGAAGCTGTGATAGCTGTAAATTTTAATATCCTTATCAACTGTGGTCCTAAGTGAGCTTGTGGCATTAACTGCTGTTTCAGTGGCAGGTACAAAATGCAGCCAAAATTTCTGGTCTTATTTCAGGCTGCTGCACGAGCATTTCCAGAAGCTGGGTAAAATTACGTTGCTTGTTGCGGCAGGTCTCCGTGCTGAATGATGCTTGTTAGGGATCGTTAACATCCCGCTTGCAGGTGCCAAGTCTGGATGCCGCTGTCAGAAAGGCCATGGCGATGAAGCCCAGTACTTAGCAGCAGTTTCGGGGGTCTACCTGCCTATTTATCCTGAGTATATTCTTATGTTTGTGTCCTGCAGGTCGTATTGATCATGGACAGTGAAGAAATCCCGACTTTTTCGAGTCCAAAGGAGGAAACTGCATATTGGAAAGAGCTTTCCTTGAAGTACAAACAAAGGTACTGTTGTAGATTTGCAGGCTGGATTTGGTTCTTAATGACTAGAATGTTGTTTAATCTATTTCTCTGCAAGACTACACCAAGATGGGTATTAGATATTTTAGAAAGAATATCTGCATTTCCAGCTTTAAAATTTCCAGCCTTGTGAGAGCTGAGTATTTCTTGCACAGTGTTACCATGCCATGAACTCCAGGCTATGTTTCGAGCATGTTTGAGCAAGACCAGAGCCCTTTTGCGATCATGTGCATCTTTGTATAATTAAAGCGCTGCCTTAAGTAGTATCTTGACGCTTTATCATAAGAAGGCGCCTTTGGGCTTGCCTTATATCATTACTGTTCCCTGGAGCTTCTTGTAGTTGAATTACTGGTATGAGAAGTGGCTGATTTGGTATCTGCTGCAATTTATTGAAGTGTATTGTACCTCATAGTCCAGCCTGTACTAGTGGTTTGCATCTTTTAAGGGGCACAGGGCTTTTTGGTTACCAAAAACAACAAGAGAGGTTGCTGTCTTGAGTAATGCTGTGCTTCTTGTGGGGGTGGGGTGTGGTTTGATCGGGTTATTTTTGGAGTGGGGGGCATTGGACGCTCCCCGTTTATTTTCTTTGGAATACTTTCTTTGCATTCAGTGTTACTTACGTGCAATTGAGATGAAGCCAGTTAAACCTCTCTCAAGCCCAAAGAACCCAAGATGCAATTTGCTTTTTTGTTTGGTTTTGGGTTTTTTGGGGGGGAGGTGTTGGGCGTGTGGAGGGGCCTGTCCATGTGGAGAACCCTAAGCTGTTCTTGGGTATCAGAAAATTCTGTCTTAGACACCAACGGATTTGTTGTTTCCTAAAGCCTTGTTAGTTTTCTCTGCTGCTTGCTAAGAGCTGACCTATTACATATGGTAAAGATGCAAATTTAATAAGCAAAGTATGTGGAGTACCTACTTCTAGTATTTAATAACTTGCAGTGGTGTAAGGTAGGTATGTGATGGCTTCCTGCCGAAGTGCTCAGTAACCCTAGGATTCAAACCTTCATGCTTTGCAAGAATCTTAAATTTCCAGGTAGTGCAGAGATCCAGAAACTGTTGTTCTCTCTTACAGTTTTTGACCAAAATCAGGCTAAATGTTTGCTTAATTCATCGACTCAATCAAGTCTGCTAGCAGTGAAAGCTAATGGAGTACAAGTGGTTTTCAGACTCCCATGAATCCTGTCAATAGCCTTGATACAGATTTGTATTCACACATGTTTAATGTAGCTGTTTGTTTTGATGTAAGAGAATTAATTTCCTTTTATAGCTAATCTTCATATAATTTCTCTGTTTCCCCATTTTTCTTTTTCCTCTTAGAGGTCTATGGATGACTTAAGTACTTTAAAACTCCTGTTATTTGAACTTATTATTTTGGAAGAGCAGTGGATTTTGTTTTAACTTGGGAGATGCTGGATTTTCAACTGATTAAATCCTTTCCTTACAGCTTCCAGGAAGCTCGTGAAGAGCTGGCTGAATTTCAGGAGGGAAGCAGAGAATTAGAAGCTGAGTTGGAGGCACAGCTAGTGCAAGCTGAACAGAGGAATAGAGATTTGCAAGCAGATAACCAAAGACTGAAGTATGAAGTGGAAACATTAAAGGTAGGTCTTTTCTGTAATAGCATTGCCTCCTCTTACAGGTATGTCTTGGATCTCATTTTAGATTGTCTGGTCTGTTCTCAGTCACTGAATATCCAAAGGAAGTAAAGGAGTTGTCTGTTTAAGATCCAGACTGAAGTATGGCACATACTCCAAATAAGGCCAGCAAGGGCTTACCGGGGAAATTTCTGGTGGAATTTTTCTTGTTCGCATCATGAAACTTTCGTCATGGAGTTTGTGCTCATTTGTTTGAATTCTCTAGGCTTCGTCAAGTAGTAGCTTTATTAGTTACGCAGGCAACATCAGCATAGCAACAGGGTGGACAACACAAGTATGTTTTGTCAGACCACTGCGTTGTCATCTTTTCTTTGCAAACTAGTTTTTTTGCCCAGAAGGTCTCCTTGGTTTTATGAGACCTTAAAGAAAGCTGAAGATGGGTGATTTATGCACATCTTTTGGAGAGAATCTCCTAATTAATTCTTAACAGCCGTATCTGTGGAGACAGGAATTGCATAAGGCTCTGCATGTGCAGAAGGTAACTTTTTATTGATGCCTCTATGTTAACAAGTTCTTGCCTCTTTTGGAATCTTGGAAAAGCATCATTTTTGGTAGTCTTAGGTTATTTTAGTGAAGGCAAAGCTTGGAAACTTACCCAGTGGAAGTAAAGTTTATGGTGATTACTTGTTCCCATATCCAGTCCCAGCTGTATCTGTAAGGTCAGTACGTGTTTTATAAGGTCAGTAGTTTTTCCATAAGCCTCTATCTGTACCCTCAGAGCTGGTGAGAGCGTGTTTGGGAGTGAATTCTTCCAGTCTTTCAAAGATGAGCTTGTGGACCTGGAGGTTTCGTAACGGATTTCAGTGGCTCTCATTTTTGCTAATGGAGATGTCAGGCAATTTCTGGTAACAGTGTGGCTATTGTCAAGGGAGAGGCACTGAAGGGGAGGCTGTGCAGTTAGATTTCTCTCTGGCTTCCTAGATGTTTGAGGCTTCAGAGCAGCTGTCAGTGCAGGCTGTTGGAAACAGATGCAGGGATGCATCTCTGAGCAGCCAGCTGTGTCATGGCGAGATGTCTGTGCACAATGCAGCATTTGTGATTTTATACTGTGTCCAGCTCTGATGTTCAGAGCGTGTTCTTTCTACCTCTCTGAGTTTTGCTCTGTATTACCAGCAATCCCAAATGAGCAGATTGCAGCGAGTATGTTGCTTTCTTTGTCCCATTTTACTCCTGATGACTTGGAGAGTGTATGTGACTGATATTTATCTCACTACTTCTTTCTTTCAGGAGAAACTGGAGCACCAATATGCACAAAGTTACAAGCAAGTGTCGTTGTTAGAGGATGACCTGAGCCAGACACGGGCCATTAAAGATCAGCTGCATAAGTATGTGAGGGAGCTGGAGCAGGCCAATGATGACTTGGAACGTGCAAAGAGGTGAAGGCTGCAAAACTCTTCTTTCCTTAGTTTTCACTAGGTCTTTTCTTTGCTACTCAGATTGATCATTTTATTATTCCTTAAAAGGGAAAATAACACACATTCAAAAAATCCAAACAAACCTCAAGACATTTGATTCTTTGAACAGTGCAGTTCACCTCCATCAGCTGGTAGTGTTAGGTTACAGCAAGAAGGGCAGGGGGACCAAAGTGCTTCGTGTTCCTGTGAGAAACAAGCAGTGCAAGCAGGCTCAGAGCAAGCCAGGCCAGTGCACTGCTTTTGGTACTACCAGCTAGGTGACTCTTACAATGTATTTGTGATCCTTGTAGCTCAAAGCCCCTTTGAAGTAAGAAGCTAATGCTTTACATAGTCCCTTTTAAATAAAACAGGCCAAAGGAGTCTCCTCTTCCCTTGCATAACAGCTTAATGACTGTAGGGAACAAATGTGTTCTTTATAAATGCATAAAATGAACAGGCTGCTGTTAGAAACGCCCAGTTTTGGAGTAGGTCATGCTTCCGTTTTGCTGAATGGGAATTTTGCCATTGATTCAGTGGGACCAGGAATGAGCCTCTGGCTATCTGGCAAAAAGATCTGAGAGCTGCGGCCCTGTTTCCACAAGGCTCATAACCTCATGACTAACTTTTGACACACATGAGTTATCCTACTAAAATCATGGAACGAATTAGGTCTTAGGTAATATCCCAGTGCCCTGCTTTCTGCATTCGCTGGGCTGTTGCCTGTCCAGAGCTCTGGAGAGTACAGCACCACCTGAGCTAATGCACTGATTAAATGTATAGCTTTGGAGCATGGCTTGGGAAAAATGGAGATGGGTGTGCTGGACTGGCTCTTTCCCAGCTCTTTGGTACATCTCTGAGAGCCAGATGCTATCATGTTCTTTTCATCTTATTCCCTGCTTCTTTGGAGTTTATTAGTCCATTCTAAGAAGCATTTCCATAGCTTTCAAACTAACTTGAATGTAGACCCTGCTAACATTTTTCTTCTATTATGTTTTTGAATACGCTTTTATGTTGTCTGAGCTGAAGAACCTAATATTCTGGATTTTGTTTCTAGGGCAACAATAGTTTCATTGGAAGACTTTGAACAAAGGCTGAACCAAGCTATTGAGAGAAATGCATTTTTAGAAAGTGAACTGGATGACAAGGAATCATTGCTAGTTTCTGTACAGAGATTAAAGGATGAAGCGAGAGGTATGGCTTGCTTGATTAGTTCTGCGTCTTGGTACATTGTTGGCTTGCTAAGAGAGACGTGTAGCAACCAAAACTCATGTTTATAGAAAGCCTCACATAATGAGACTTGAACTGGATGCGTAATGTAAGCATTAGGTATTACTAACAGTATGTTCTCTATTCTTTGTATGTCCAGTGTAGCTAAGAGGGAAAGTTTCCTCATGTAG
>NW_009198593.1:45124-60506 GCF_000690835.1 Fulmarus glacialis | reverse complement strand
GGAAAAATTAATATCAGATTCATTCAGGATTTTTAACACAGGTGAGTACAAAAATACTGTGTTCCACAGATGTAATAGAATTGAGGAAGTGTGCTTCAAAAGTTCCTACTCGCTGGGGTTTTATACCTTGTATAGGAAGGGAAAGCACAGGAAATGACAGGGAAATACATGATAAATGGTTAAATAACTTTCTTTAAAAGTCCTGTCTCCTAAACCTCTTGGAAATTGCCTGGTTTATTTAAGATACTCCAGTAAAGGCTGTGGTTAGACCTGTGGGATCAGAGAAGTTTGGGATAGTGTTCTGGGATATGATCACAAGTTGGGAATTCCCTAATGAATTTCACATTGAGGATGCTGGGGAAGCATTTTTTAATGGTTGGTGGAAACTGATTTCTCTAGTAGTGGGAATGATCTACTCATAAGCCTGTGCCTGACATTATTGTAGTTTAGAGATAAGTGGTTTTCAACTTTGTCTCCCAAGTGAAGTTTCCTAAAATAATTCCTCAGTTATGGCCTCAATCTGAGTGTAAGACAACACACTTGACAGCAGGCTGGGATTTTTTGTTGTTGTTCTCCTTCATGAACCTCTTTGAACCAAGTTTGTGCCCCACAAATTGAAAGCCTCTATTGGAAGCACGGGGTTTTTTATAATAAATGTGAAAAGGGAGATTAAGTATTTTCTGAGGAAATAGATGTATTGTAATTTGGGGTTAGGGCAATAATGCTGGAAAAAATAGCAAAACCTAGGGACTGTTCTCGAGAACACTGCAATAATCGGTAAAAAAGACATCTTGTTTCTTGGATGAGTCATTTGGAAATTTTTAGCATTTGTTAGGGTAGCAAAGCTACATGTTATTCCCCCTGACAGCAAGCAGGAACACTAGCCCCTAAAAGGACTGATATGGTGTCAAACTCAAATATAACATTTCTGATTGAACAACCATAACTCCTCTTCTAGGAGCCCAAATAGATTTTCATTTCAGCTGTGCTGTTTTACTTAAAATCAGTTCTAAATATTTATGATAACTTAAAAGCCGTAATGTACAAATAATTTTGCTCTTGCATGTTATACCAGATTGAGACAAGGAATAAGAGATCTCTAAAAGGTTAAGTTGCTCTACCTAAAAAGGAACAACCCCCTTGTAATGTATTGTTTATTTGCATCTAGTCCCTTGTAAGGATTTTATAGGTTCATTGCTGAGCTGTGCTGGATACTCTTTGTAGCAAATATGTGTGGAAATGGGAGGGGACAAGGTAGGGGTAAGCAGCAGTCTGGAGGGGAGGTGAGAATAAAACACGGTTTTTTTTTTTTTCCCCTGTCTTTTGCCCTCCCCAGCCTCTCCAGTCTGCTCTTGTACTTGTCGAGGCATCAAGAAACTGGATACAAAACCCTTTGGCTAGTATGGAGTCCTGTGGATTATTAACTGGAAGAATAACTTGGGGAATTGGAAACACAAGAATAGGTCATTCCTCGCTTTTTCCAACCTTTATTGGAGCAGAAGCTGAATGTAGTTAAGCAGGCATTTGTGACCAGCTGCAGTTTTTGTAAGGCACTTTCCATGGGACTCACACTGAGGCTAGGTCACCAGCCGTGCTCACTGGGACCGCGCAGCGCTCTGGTCCAGGGAGGGCTCTGTTTGCAGCCTCTCTGCTCCCAGCTGTAACGGGAAGCGGTGGTATTGGGCTGTCACTGCTCTGAGGTGGGGGTCCTTGGGGCTGGCAATTAATATAGGGTTGTTGCAAAGTGTCTCCTTCTCCTTCCTCCCAAATGAATAGAGGGAGTGTTTGTTAGAGAAATCAGTCAGCAGTGTGAGTGGTTTTTTTCTTCTTTCAACCCTCAGACTTACGGCAAGAGCTAGCAGTACGGGAGAGGCAACAAGAAGTCACCCGAAAGTCAGCGCCCAGTTCTCCAACTCTAGACTGTGAAAAGATGGATTCGGCTGTCCAGGCGTCTCTCTCCTTGCCAGCTACACCTGTTGGAAAAGGATCAGAAAATAGTTTTCCTTCCCCAAAAGGTATAATTCATAGAAACTAGTGTGTAGTTGTTTGGCAGTACGTTCAGCTTGTTAACAAGCAGTTTCAGACCAGGTGCTTGTTAGTGAACTTGAAGTAAATGTAGGTACGTGTGGATCCCACAGGCATTGCATAAGATGTGTTTAAATCCTGGGGCAGCATCAGGTGCATTTAAGGAGTGTAATGAGTAAATACCACAGAAAAGAAGGACAGTGAAGCTTAGATACCACTTCTGGGGGAGGTGGGTGGGAGGGTTGCACTCTGCAGTAGATGCCTGCAGTAGAGCACTGAAGACATTTGGGATTGCAGGGAAGTGCGGTGACTGATACTTCTGCTTAAATGTGGAGTAGCAGTGGTGAGTAAAAAATATACTTTTCAGGGATCCTGTTTTCTCTGTGAGACAGCGGGATGTTAGTCCAGTCCCCTTCCCCATCTGGAAGGCTCTGGACAATCGCAAGGATTAATATATTATTTTTCAAATTAGAAAGAGTAGATTCCAGAGGAAGCTCTGGCTGGATTAGATGAATTGCAGGCAATAGCCTTGCAGATGGAGAGTGCATGAACTCTGTGTGTAGATCTAATGGGAAAGAGGGCAGTGGACAGCAATTAAGCTTTTTCGTTTTTCCATGGCTAGTGATTGTGTAGTCTGTGTGTTACTGTGGGGTAATGGTATGAATAGTCTGTAGTAGGATTTTAGATTTACCTTTTAACATGGAAGTTGATTTATTTAAACTAAAAAAAAAAACCAAAACGACATGGAGGAGTGGAGTATATAATAAAGTGTGTCTGTGTTTGCAGCTATACCAAATGGGTTTGGTGCCAGCCCCCTTACTCCTTCAGCTAGAATATCTGCACTCAACATTGTGGGAGATCTGTTACGGAAAGTGGGGGTGAGTGCTCTGAACTGAAGTATTCCTAGCTCTGCGCTGCAGTCACTGAGCTTTCATCCTTGTGTGCAATTACAACAAGGTCTTGGCCCATGCTGAATACATGCTGTAGTTTCCAAATCAACCACATTCAATGTCTAGTATGTGATAATGTTTTTTTTTTTTAAATTATCTTGATTTGTAAAGCATGTTGCTAAGGTTCTTACGCCAATTTTGGATGACGAAATTCATATTTGGATAAAAAGTTTCTCAAGCACTTTGATATATGGGGTTAGACACCGTCAGCCACTTGTTACTTTAAATGGGGCCTGCAGCTTCCTCTGTAATGAGACCAAGATGCAGAGCTGGACCTCAGACTCTGGGTGTCTGCTGCACAGTTACTGTATGTCATCGAAAGGGAGCCGAGATCACGCTGACAGTCTCCTTATGTGCCTGGGGAGATCTCCAACAGGTGCCGAAAATGGAAAAAAATTTAGAAACCTTTGATAAGAAAGTGAGAAAATAAGTCAGGAGAAAGCCAAATGTTCCTGTCTGTAGTTGATGGGGAAGTGAAATGCGTGAGCCTTTAAAGGGATTACCACTATAAGCAGGGAAGAAGTGGTTTAAACATCTGTTACAGTGTTGTTTAGGATGCCAGGCTTTCCAGTTGAACAAAGACATGACTTTTGAGTTATGAGAAGCTTGTTGAGGTGCCTCAGCAGTTAGTGTTTTGAGTGGAAGCATCGATAGCCTTGGTGTCTAGCCTCTGGTGCTGGCTTTCCTCTGTCTCTTGTGGTTAACACTGAGAACAGCAATAGCTGCAGTAGAGACAGTTGTTTTAGCAAAGTTTGAAATTAAAAATTACCTTGTTGCTCGCATTTGGAGCCAGTGAGCTCGTAGTTGGTTTGAAAGGACAGCAGGACAACTCGGGTTCTGGAGTGACATGTTTAAAATGGGATCATTGTGAGTAAGAGTCTGCAGGGGATTTAGGGAGCTTAATCACAATCCCGTGTGATTACTCTGCAAGGACAGGAAATGCCAAATAAGCATGTTTCTTTCCCAGCCTGCTCTTAGACACACGCTCTGCCACTGAGACAAAATTCTACCTCATGCATTTGTTTAGTAACAATTATAGGATGTTCAGGATTTCTTTGGGTTTGGCTACTCATAGGATGCCTCGTCCCAGGCTTTAGACTCCCTTTCTCTGCAAGAAGGTTTCCCTCAGCTTTCTTGCTTGCGGTTGAGACAGGGAATCACTTGGCACAGATCACACTGGCTGTTTCCAGCTGATAAGTGCTTTGAGACCAAGAGATAGGTCAATATCTATATCTTCCTATAGAGTCACTAAGGAAGCTTACATGTGTTTTTAGAAGACTGTGTAGTGTTCAGTTACTTCTGATAGCATGTCAGAACCTTATTAATGGAATATTTTTCTGTGTGGAACAGGACCAAGCCTCATGTTTGGGGAGATGAGTTTTTGTCTCAAGTGCATGCGTCTGCAAGTGTGTGAATGCCCCCATGCACAGGGTGGATATAGCATATAGATTTTCTGCTGGACCAGATGGATATTCATCAAGTTAAGCTTCAGTTTGTGGTAGACGGCAGAAAGGGCAGGTGATGTTCTGAAGTGAAGGAGAGATTCAGGATTTTGGTCTCCTTCCTGCCAGGAGTCAGTGGATGAGGCAGAGACTGTCACCTTGTGTAGGGGAAAAAGATTTCACCAGGCTTGCTTGGAAGTAGTAGGGATGGGGTACAGACCATGGAGATGGGCTTAGCTGCTGCCTTTGATTCCTCCTTGTGGTGTTGTGGCTGTAGCACCTCTTGTTCTGAAGCATATCAGTGGGGCTTAAGAAACTGGCAAGGTTTTGCAGGCTGAGATTAAGAAAGAAATGCTAGAAGGCATCGTCCTGGGGAAAAATCCAACTTTCCAAATACACAGTCCCTCCCAAAACTTGAGGATTCTACTTTAGGCTTTCTCTTACTCTTCTGGTTAACTTATGCCAGCCCCACTCCAGTTGCTGAAGCAAGAGGTTTTGGTAACTTCTACTAAGAATTGGCTTCCTTTTTGTAGGTATTTAATAGTTGATATGTTCTAAAATCTGAGCCCTAATGGAAGCGAGTCGTGCCTGGCAGTCTGCATCAGCATCTCATTGTGTGGGTTTCCTTTGTGACTGGGTGACAGAGAAAATGACAGCTTTTTTCCCATTTAGTTCAGTTTTTGCCAAAGGTGATTACACTGGAGCCCTGATCATGGTGATCTTGGGGTCATGACAAAGCCTGAACTTGAGCAGCAAAATGCTTTCTCTTAATGATACTACTTTTTTAACATTATTTTTTCCTCCCTTTCACAGGCCTTAGAATCCAAATTAGCTGCTTGCAGAAATTTTGCAAAGGACCAGGCATCACGGAAATCCTACATTTCAGGGAACGTTAACAGCGGCATGATGAACAGCAATGGCACAAAGTACCCTCATCCAGGGCATACTTCTTTCTTTGACAAAGGGTAAGTTGGGATATATTTTTGCCCTGAAGGGGAGTGCGTTTCAGGATGCTACCTGGAGCAGAAGTTTTTCCTGGCTTGTTTTTAGCCCACCACAGCTTTCATTCTATAGGACAAATAATTTCTGGAACCAAAGTCTCAAGGGGACAGGGAAGGTGACAGTACTGAAGCAAAGAGAAAAGCAAGCGTGATTGTCTCTTAGCTGGTAGGATGTCAGTGCCTGTTCTGTCCCTCTGCTGCCTAATCTCTTGGCAGCTGCATCTCAGGTAATACAAAAACCCCAGGCAGCAAACCCGCTAGTGAAGTCATCGTGCCCTTTTGAAAGGATCTCAAGTAAGCGGTGGTGGAGTTGCCATAGCTACTGGTGTGCTCGTGCGTGGGGAAGTACTTTAACCGCAAATCTGGAGATTCCCTTGGTAAGAACAGCTGAGTGCAGGTGGCAAATGCTCACTTGGAGGGTGGTGCCCTGTTCTACTTCCCCCTCTATTAGGGGAAAAGAAAACCTCATTAACAGTGTAATTCTGGCTCATTGAGGGGGTAACTGCCTCCATGCTGGCTGTGCTGTGCATCAGCCCTGAAGCCAGAAACTGCTTTCACAGGAAAAACTACCCCATATGTCTCCTGTGACTTGCCCGTGGTCAGAGCTTCCTCTCGGATACAGGAAGATTTTCCCCACAGTCCCTCATAGCACAGGGCCCAGTGGTTGTATGAGGAGCCCTGTGGAGCGAGGCGAAAAGCACAGCACTCCTCCAGTGTTAGCAGGGTAGTATTGCAAGCTTTGCTTGGTGTCACTGGGCAAAACACCCTCCATGCTCCCTGCATGGTAGTCTTCCATGCTAAACCTCAAGCCAGTGCAATTTAATGCTAATATCCAGCACATCCTCAATCCAGAATTTATTTTGGAGAATTAAATGAGCTGTTACCAACCTAAAGAGTGCCATATACAAAGCAGATAAACTGAGCTTCCTACAATCATCCTCATTTGAGCTGAATCGTGTTGCTACGTGGGTAGCAGGGCAAGTTGCATCTTAGAAACTGGCATTCAGAGTTTTTAGAGCCACTGTTGTTTGTTCCTTTTGGAAAGGAAGAGTTCAGAGACTTAAAGTCAGTGTCATGTGCAAAGAGGACAGACTTGTGGGTTGTCTGCATACTGCAAGCTGATGGGGATCCATGCATCACCATGGCAGTGCTCACACCTGCAGTGCAGAGGCTGCATTTCAGGTGCAAGCTGTCAAGGTAGTTGCTAGGGAGAGATTATAGCTGTTCTTAGGAGGCAGCGTGGCTATATTGAGTTCTGGTGTGACAAATAAGCTGATTACTATGTGGGGTGGGTGACTTTTAATTATCCAGATTGTCGTCACACTTGTTATCGGGGCTGGCTGCCTGGAGTTAGGAGCAGTTTGTAGCTGAAAAAGGCTTAGAAACCCAGCCTCCTGATAGGTAACTTCTACAAGAGAGTTGGAGGATGTTAGTGGGCTAGTTAAGGGGGTGGAAATGACTGATGTGCTTATCTGCAAGTTGTTAGAGATTCCTGCATGGCCCTGCTGTCCTGTCCCTCTCCTCTGCACCCCTGAATGCTGCTCACCTCTCTCCTTATATCAGCTCCTGCTCTGCCTTCCTGCCCCTGTCGAGGTCTGTGCATGCTGGGGGTGATGGCAGTGTTTGTGCTGTGTACACATCTCCACGGCTGCTATGTAAAACCTGTATAATTTTGTCTGCACATGTAAGTTAAACCAAGCTGTTACCTAAATGAGGTCAGCCCCATCATGCCTGCATGCTGCAGCAGCAGCCGAGCTCCCAGTCGTGCTGGCACGCGTCGCTGGCAGGCGTCAGATCCAGAGCGCGCTGTGGTGGCTGGGCATGAGGGGCTGAGTCAAGGCATGCCCTTTCTTCTCCCCTCTCCTCCTCTCTTTTCAGGCCCTGTACTCTCCTCCCTGCCCCTAATTGTTGCTGGAGCCTGTAACAGCCACGTGTGATCGTAGATCTGATCCAATCTGCAGTCGCTGGCTAAAGAACAGCCAGCTGTTGGGTGGTGGGATTGGGACAGAGGTAACTCAGCCATATCATGACAGTTCCATTTACTTTCCTTCCCCTGCCATGTTGTTGGTTAAAATGTTTGATGAGCCTCCAGCTCCCATCAAATTCCTGCTCTTTGCTTGCTGAGTGGAGCTGAGCAGGCAGCTGAAGACAGTGACAGGCAGGAGCTGGCATAGGGGAGCAGGGGCAGGAGAAATTACCTGAGCATCGCTTTAGGGGAAGCCTGGAGGACAGCTGGGCTTGCACTGAGAATTGGAGAGTCGGGACTTACCTACTTGTTTGGTTTTTTTAAAGCTCAACAAAGTCTGGTGTAAGATTAGTTTCCTGCAGACTTGTTCCTTCAGGAACATGATGTTTCAGTCTAGATGCCAGGGCATGGCAGAACAGCACCTGAGGATGTTCTCAGACAGATACTCATTTTTTGCTGTTGTAATTGTTCTTAATTGGTTATTAACTTCGATCCAGTTGGGGAAAAAAATGGCTCTAACCTTGATGGGCTCCACAGAGGCCTGGCACTTGAACAGCAGCACTGAGACAGCATGTGAGCCAACATTGGGTGTTTGTTCCTTGGGGCATTAACTCCTTGTTCACTGCTCCCCTGCTCACTCCCTGCTTTCTTGAATGTCAAAGTCCTTGTAGTTGATATTTATTCTTAGGTTATTTTTGTGAATCTGTTGGACTTTGTTTTAATAAAACAAGCTAAAGTTTGAATGTGAGAAGTGCCTCTGCTTGCCCACTTCTAGCAGTCCCAGGAAGCATGTAGGTATATTTACACAGTAGACACTGTTGTCCACAACCCTGGTTGTAATACATCAGGCTGTGAAATCAGGGCCTTCTTTCTGTTCCCTAGTCCACCTTATAAAAAAGTTACCCACAGTTCCCCCTTTTCCAGGGAAACTCAGATGCAGGTGAGTAATCCCATGTCCTGTAATGTGCTTTGCAATGCTCTACGCTTCTGTCTGGGTCATGCACTTGCAGCAGTGCAGTGTGGTGGGTGTGCTGGTTGTCGCAGAAATAGGACCCCTCGCCTGCCCATGCAGAGCAGAATCTCATTATGCAGAGGTCTAAGAGGAGCAGTCCGGTGAGGTTTAGTTTAAAACCTTTGCTTTGCCCCATTTCTTGCATCCAGGGTTATGCCCAAGAATGTCTTTATTTTGTGCATAACCTGTTTCAATTTTTCTCCACTAGGCGTGAAAAGGTCATATTCCCCACCTTGGTCATGGGTAAATGAATTCATTTGCAATGATAAGCTGCATGCGTTTTAACTTGGTGCTTGGAGGTGCAGAGTTGGTGGTTATGCTAACTGCATGAAGTAGTTCTTTTAGCATTACAAACTAATAGTCCATGATCAAAGCCTGGGGCTATAATCTCTCTCTTTTTACTTTGGATAAACTTCTCTGGTGCTGTGACCTGTTGCAACCATAAGATTGAGTGCTGCTTGCTTTCTTGATCTAATTAATATTTCTTCAAATACGTGCATGTTTCCTATTGAATCGGTCAAATCAGAGATACAGGATGAAGTATCGCTGCTGTTAATTTAGTTAATTTTGAAAGTTAGTTTGCCCTCTTGTCGTCTTTTTCCTTCAACGTTTTGTTGGCTATTGGCTTGCCGATGCTCGGTTGCCGTGGTTCTGGCTAATGGGAAAGCAGGCAAAGGCACAGATGTGTCGGGAGCCAGCCAAGGTGACAGAGCAGGGTGAGAGGACAGCATGGTCTGAAGAACATGGCTGGGGTTGAGGGAGTCTTGGAGATAAGGTGCTAAGTACAAAATACAGCTTGAAATAAAGATTAATGAGTAAAAAAATCTATTTTTCAGAATCACAGGACACAGAGAGCGGTTGGAAATGGGCACAAAGTCCGTGCCACTGTAGGGACAGGCAGTCAGAAACATCCATCAGAAACCACTCCAGGGGACGTTTCCAGCAGGGACTGGTGCTTTTGGCTCCCTTTGAAGCACCCTGGAGCCCAGTTTCTCAGGAAGCCCAGAGCAAGGGCACAGTGCAGGCCCCACAGAGCGTGTCGGGTCGGGTCTGAGGGATGGGGAAACGAGGCAGAAGGCACATGATCTGGCTGGGATTAATCGTTGTGAGCAGCTTTCCAGGCCATTGGGCAGTGTCAGCTCTGTGCAGCAGCCCCACACGTGTGCCAGGCCTGGGCAGAGCGGCCGAAGGCTGGAGCGATGTGTGTGCTCCTCCTGGCATTGTCTGAGACCTTGGAGACCGAGCACAAGGACTTCTCTTCCCAGCTCTCTTTTGGGAGGTTAGGCAGGAGTCATCCAGCACATCTTATTTGTTATTTTTTACAGTTGCTCTGTTTATCCTATTTTATTTTCCTTTAATGCTGTTTGTAACTACAGTAATGCTGACTTCTTTCCCTTTATTTGTGCATTTTCATGTTACCAACAGAAATCCATGGCTGGGTAAGACCTCAGTAAGCTCAGCCATAATGCCAGCTTTCAGTATCCCCCCAGTTGCTGCTACTATTTGAAGCCTTTTCCTGTGCCCCACTTACTGAACTGGCTTTCAGCAAATCAAAGCCACTGCTTTATCTGTATTTCTGCACCAAGGGCAAGTTTGGGCCAGCAGGATGCAATGAACAATGCAGGTAACTGACTCCAAGAGCTGATCTTGGGAGGAGCTGCCGCAAACAAGCACTGTGTGCTGCCTTCCTGCTTTCTTTTTTTAATTAGTAAACAACGGGGAAACCTCAAAAGGCTTCTAAATGGGGTTTCTATCTTTTCCATCTTCAGCAGAAAGCCTTCTCATGTCTTCCTGTGCATCGTAGCACTGTAAGCACTCCACATCTTGTGCTGGTTAACACTTGTAGCACTTAATGCTTGTAGCACTTATCCTCTTGCTGTCCTGGCCCTGTGATGGGGCTTGGTCTCCCTTCTTGTTTCAGACATCACTGGATTATTTGTGACACAGGTGATTTAGGCAGAGTCCTGTTATGTCCGTGTGGCATCTGTGCTGAGCATCTGATGGCTTCTGGCCTTGTTCATGTACCTCTGGGAGATGGAAAAAGACACCCAAGCTAAACATACCTCTGAGGAGGGTTAGAGATGTGTTGCTTCATTTAAAAGGAGAAACTGCCTGTAGAGGCAGGTCTGTTGGATGGTGATGGCTGCAGGGAGGCGTTCTCGCCACGGGCAGAGTTTGGATGCTGGAAACCCACTTTGGGAGCAGTTGGTGCCCCAGAAATAGCAGTATTTGAGAAGTTTGTATTGCTTGTCCTGTCCCTGCAGTAGTGCCGTGTGCTAACGCCACGCGTTGGGTTTTGATTCAAATACATCATGTCAGGGAGGCAGATAGGCAGCGGCATGGAGGAGCCTGGTGACGGGGAATGCAGCTGGCTTGGTGGGAGGGGAATAATGTGCCAAGGTTTGAGCACTGCAGGGACGTGGCCCCTTCTGCCCGGCCTCATGCAGTGCTGCGGGGGATCGCTGGGTTTCAAGGACAGGCTGCGTGGAGAGCGATGGCACTTGCTATGGGCTTGAAAGGGATCAGTTGCCCTCCCCAGCCTGCCTGTCCTGCCGTGCTGCACTGGAGGTGGCACGGGCGGCAGGTCCTGGTGGAGACCAGTGCTCGTTCAGCCGAGCCGCAGATGTGGCCAGCTGGCCCAGCGTGCTGGCGTTGGCTAAGCCGTATCCTGCACATGGCAGGGGCCGGGTGCTGTCTCACAGTGTCCATCCATTGCAAAGAGTGGCTCTGAAACATGACGAATCCGTAGAGCTTGGCTTTTACATGACTCATCAAACACAAGCACTTCCAGGCTGCTGATGTTGAATGTCACTTTTCTCTAACCCTTTCAAAAGGGAGCAAACTACCACATTTTAATCCTGCTTGGTTGTTTCGGTGTTTTGGGTTTTTTTTTTTCCCCTGTTCTACTTGGCAGGGATGTTTTCTAGCTGGTAACTATTTTGCAGAGTCATGTTGGGATCAGGTTGGCTTCATGTCCCTCCATCCAAATGCAAATAGTGAAATACACCTGCCCCTAAGCCTCTTCCAGCAGCTCTTTATTGCGTGCAGCCAGGGAGGCACTTGCCTTTTGAAATGTATCGAAGCAACACTCAAATGGGAATTGAAGTTTCCAGCTTAATGGTGAGGAGGTAGGAAAGGTGGTTTCTCCCTGCTCTGACCCAGGCTGTGCTAGTGTGGATGTTTAACAGCAAGATGGGGAAAGGAAACAGCCCGGCTCCCTACGGCAGTGAGCTGTGTTACCATGGGAATCTGTCCTTGCTAGCAAGCGTTGAGATTTTAGCTCTTCATCTGCTCTTCTGGAAGGATTTTGTAACTGCCCAGTGCAACGGCAGCAGCCTTCTGGGTTTGCTGGCAGGGTTTTTGCATCCCTGATCCAGGAGGTGCAAGGCCACCAGTGAATATAAGCAGCGCAGGAACTGTGCACCGTGCGAAAGGGAGCGTGGAAGCTGCACTGCTCTGTCCTGGGGACGCTGTTGTGAGCCACCCACGCGTGAACTGCTGGCGCATTGGTCCCTTAGGCAGTGACTGCAGCGAGCGGGACGTGCTCCTCCGAGCGCTTGCACCGCGTGCAGCCTGAGCCTGGGACCCCAGAGCCACCAGCTCCTGGGTTGGCTTTTTCCTCATTAGTAGAGCCCTCACACTTCTTTTTCTTCTTGCTTTTACTTACAGCAGCTCACTGATCTAAGCAGCAAAGGCTGTCTCCTGAAGCGTCCCTTCTCACAAACGTAGCTCTGCCAGGAGACAGCCGAATGGCATCTTCTGGGGTGCCGGTGGTTCAGGCAGAGCTGGTGAAGTGCTGCAGAGGCACTTTTTGGGAGCAGGCGGACATCGAGGCAGGGACCTGCCCTGCCTTGCAGGGGTGTGGGGGTTCGCCCCCCACCTTCAGTATTACAAACCCGACCATGAGGACAGGGTGCTGGTTCTGGGACAACAGTGGGGGTGGACCTGCTGTCCTGATACAGGGACGTAATCGCTTCTGGTTGTCAAGGCTGTGGTGGTGGTGATCAGCAGATGGTGAGCCTGGGCAGACGCTGTGTGTTGAGCCTAATTACAGAAGATCTGTCAAAGCCATAACAGAGTAGAGATGGAAAAGCTGTCAGACCCACGTGCTCCTCTCCCAACCCACTAGGAAGCCAGGTTTTCCATGCCTTCACCTCTCCCAACAGCCTGGGGAGGGGGGCAACCCGTGGATCCTGGGGGTGTGGAGGCACCCGGAGCCCCTGCCGCACCCCAGCGGGAGATAGCGTAGCGTAGAGGCAACTCTGCTGTGCTTTAACATGTGCCTGCCTGCTCTCGCAGAGCCCGTGCGCCATTGCCGTGTGTGTGTCCATCCCCGTTACTGGACAGAGCTTGCGTAGCCACCGTGAAGGACCTGGGGACGCAGGTGGAGTCGGCCCCAGCCCGCTGCACATGGTGCCGCAGCGCAGTGCGCAGCCCTGGGGGCTGCGCATTGCTCACAGGCGTCTGCAAACGGCCGCTCCCGGGCAAACAGGCAGCAATTAAGAGGGAAGGGGAGCTGATCGTGGGGACCAAGCCTGCAGCACTGCTGTGCCTGGCGCCTTCAGCTGCACAGGCCCGATCAAGTAGCCCCAGTGGGCTCAGGGTCTGCACCGGAGCCCCTTGTCCTCCCAGGCTGGTCACCTCGGCCAGCACGTGCCTGCAACGGGTTGAGCACCCACCTGCACGTGTCCCTGGCTGTGAGTGAGCACCGATCCTCGCAGCCAGAGGTGGGAGCCTTGTCGCGGTCATACGTTGGCCCCGCTCCCGCAGCCGCTGTACAGTCAGGGTGATGGATGGAGGGAGGAGAGGGGTCTATCTTCCAGCTGCTGGTGGTGGGGAGAGGTGAGCGGTGCTGTCTCCTGGGGCTGCTCATCACTTAACGGCTTGTCTCTTGTTGCTTCTCAGGGCAGTAAACGGCTTTGATCAAGGTCCCCCCGGACTGGGAGCATCCCGACCATCCTCGGCGCCTGGCATGCTTCCCCTGAGTGTATGAGCCCGCGGGAGGTCGTGTTCGGACTTGCGGATGCTTTTCTCAGCCCACCAAGAGAAGAACTGCTGCCGATTCTTCCCCATTCCCGCCCCACTGGAACACGACCTGCACCGTGCTGCCAGAGGAGACCCTGTGCTCACGGCCCTTCATGTCATGTTAATACAGTTTATTTTCTCCTGTTGCTGTAGCGGACGTTCTCTGACTTGGCTCCATGCCCTGTGCTGCACAAGCTGAGACACGCAGTGCTCTGTTTCAGGGGATGCAGGAGTCTTGCTCGCCAAACCTCGGCCAGGCAGTCCTTGGCCCCTCGCTTTATCTCTTCTCTAACTTAGGTTTGGCATCACACAAATGTTGGCTGCTCCTCTTAAAGGCTCCCCTTCTCCCTGTCTGCCTGCTCCAGCATCCTGCTGCTTGGGACGTGCAGCTGCTGTCCTCCCAGTACGGCTCTGATCTCTTGAAAGGGGCCCTGGGTGAGCCTGTGCGATGGCACTTTGGACGTTTGCGCCTGGGAATCAGGTCCAGGTACGTGACTGAGTTACTGCAGCTTAATAAATTACTGCTGGGCAGGTGCGTGGCTGTTGCTGCTGGTGCGTGTCCGCCTCCTGCCTTGTGTTTGAGCGGGTTGGAGCGGGCCAGGAGGATGGGCATATCCGGCAGCCCTGCCTCCAGCTGGCAGAGGGGGCTGAGCCCATCAGTGCCGGGCTCCTCAGGGCCAGGGCCGAGCAGGGGCAGGGAGGGCGGGAGGGAGGTGCTGGGTGGCAGCGCGCTGGGGGTGACTGTCACGGGCCCAGCACACGTCAGTCGCAACTTCACATGCCTTAGTGTGAGCTGGCAGGGCTGAGCGTTGCTGAAGCGTTCTCCCTCGGTGCTCCTACACCCACGCAGCTGCAGGGCAGTAATGTGTTTAGCCGCTGTAGCACGCTCACGGTGCCCGTGTGCCTGTAGCACAGCTTCCCAGCCCCGTTGTACCCTGCCTTCATCAGTCAGACTTCCACACGCCTCCCCAAGAGGGACTCTGTGAGAGCGTTAGGAAGTAACTAATCCAACTGGCCGTACTGCCCATGAAACCCCCCTCCCCAGACCCCATAACCATCGCACCCATGGTCCCATCTGTGTAATATATGACTGGATTTTACAGTGTCACCTACGGGCTTCTGTGACAGTTTTGGGCGACTGTGTACCTTGTGGGTCTTTCAAGCAACGTATTTGTGCGATTTCTATGTGCCTCGGAGTTGGTGGATTTTTAAAATGAACCAGCAAACCCAGCCGGGGTTTGATCTGTGGGTTTAGAAATCTTCGTTCCCAGTCTGGTCCATCTCGTTCAGTTGGCTCTGCAGCTCCAAGTTGGTTTATTTACAAGCGCTGAGAAAAACCATTGGCCCCAGCAGAAGGGAGGGGGGGAGTCCCCCCTTGCCGATAGGGTTTGTATGGTCCTCCTTTCCTGTGCATCCTCTGCTGCATTTGACTGTTTACATTTGTTTTATTGTACATAGGTTTGTAAACATAATATCTTTGCCTAAGATCTTTGTACATAACTTGGGCTTTGTAGCTTTATTTATTCAAATTCTATATGGCATGTTTCAATAGGACAGTGTACCATACCACCCTGGTGACACAGATCATGATGTGGTTTAAAAAAAACCAAACAAATGAGAGTAATCTTCCAAAAATAAAGTTCTTTTAATGTGGAATCAGTGGATTTTGCAGAAACAGTGGCAGTGGGTGTGTTTTGTCATGCAGTATTTTCTGCCAAGCCCCAGGGAGGGGTTGGTGGTGCTGAGCTGCGCTGCCATGCAGCTCCTGCTCCCCTTTCCTTGGAGCGTTTCTTTGTAATTCCGTTTGTGCAGACGGGGGAACAGCCGCTGCGGGAACAGGGGCTGAGCAAACACCTTTCCTCAGCACCTTTCCTGGCATTGAAAGTCCTGGTGGCTCAGCTGAGGCCTGGCTTTCAAGACTTGATCTGGGGAAGTGTTAGAGGCCTCCAGCTGCAGCTTCT
>NW_009198593.1:0-45027 GCF_000690835.1 Fulmarus glacialis | reverse complement strand
ACGGCCGTGCCCGCTCCCAGCTCCGCCCCCCGCAGCACGGCGGCGTTTTGCCTGACGGGAAGGTCGGTGCTGCCTCTCGCAGGCCGCTGGGCTCAGCTCCAGCCCCGCAAAGGCAAAGCCGACCCCGGGGCAGCTGTTCCAGCACCTGCTGCCCAGCCAACAGCCGGGGCCGTGGTGCCAGTGCTACAGACCCTCCCTCCCACCGCTGACCAGGCTGGCCCTGCCCCCCCTGGCAGCGCTGCGCACAGAGCCGAGGCCCTCTGCACCTGCCCTGGTGCGTGTCAGCCATGACAGCAATAGGGAAAAGCACTTCCACATCCCCTAAGCTCTTCCCAGCATGATCCCAACTACCGGAGGAGCAGCAGCCACAGCACTGAAGGAGATCCTCTAGCAAAAGGCGTCCAGGTCTGAACAGGGTTCCAGGAGCTGCTCTCTGGGACCAGCGGGGGTCCCCAGCAGCCTTTTGCTACTGGGAGGCCCCCAGAGCTCAGGCCAGGCAGCTGGAAGCAGAGGTACCACTGAAAGGGTCAGAGGAGCTCCTGCCTCCACCCTTTCCAACTGCCCTGTGCAGCAGAGCCTGGACAGGGGCTTCCAGCTGCCCCACCAGCCACTGCTCTCTCTGCTACCTGCCCTCTTTCCCCTCATCACTTTTTTAACCCAGTCATCTTCCTAACTCCTACCTCTCCCCTCCCAGGGCAGATCCAGGTCTATCCTGGTCCCCATTTTCTGTGCAGACTCCACAGCCTTCACCCAGCAATGGAGCCAAGCAGGGATCAGCCCCAGGGCACTGGCACCTGCAGCTTTCCGCTAGCCTCAGCCTTATCCCACACTGCACAACAGGCCACCCAAACCAGGAAATTTAACTGCTCAGAAAAAAGGCCAGACCCTCTTAAAGGCAGAAAGGGTGGTGTGCCTGTGCCACGGTACTGAAGGTCAGCTCCCTTTGTGCTCCAGCTATGCCTTGCCATTAAAGGTCAAAGGCAAAGACTCAGCCCTTGACCAGGCCATTTATACTGTGTTTAGGTCAAAATAAAAAAAAAAAACAAACAAAAACACCCAAGCAAACAAACCAGTAAGAAGGGAAAAGGCAGCTTCCAGTCATATTCTCATTTATTAAGGTCTATGTCAGCCTCAGGAGATAGCTCTTCCTGTAAGTAAACAGAGCAGGCGGCCACATCTATAATGAATAAATTTATTGTCTTACAAAAATCATTGTCTAGAAATATGGGTATACAAGAAAACAAGATATTTGCAGTCAGATGCCTGGTGGTCAACAGCCAGTTTGATTAAAAATATCCAAACACACACAACAAAACCTTTGCGACAGATGTTAAAGCTTTTAACCAAAAAAGGAAATCCATGGTTTTTGAGCATGTGGCAGAGGAAGTTTCCTAGTTAACACTGATTCATTGTCACTAATATCAATAATACCACTTGGACTAGAGAGGTACATGATATGAAGCACAGTCAAAATTAATACATTAAATCATTGTTATATAGGCAAATTATATATGTAACATTGTCTTAGTACTGTAGTGTCTAAGGCACTTTCTGTAATGTCAGTTTTTCAGCTATTTAAACAAGAACAACACTAACTACTCGCTGTAATACTGTTCAAAATAAAAAAACAACAACAAACAAAAAAAAAAAAAAAGGATTCACATCCACTGGCATGTTAACTCGTAGGCAGGCAACATCCATCGCTGAACCCTGTAACCACAGGCTCCACACGAGCCCCACACTGCACAGTACAGGCGGCCCTGCTGCTCTCGGCTGGCCAGCGGACCAGCTCCCCCAGTAACACCAGGCTGGCTGCTCAGGTACCACGTAAGCCTCGTCTCACAGTGCAGCCGCTCGGCTCCATGTCCTGAAGACTAACTAACTCAGCCATAAATTAATAAATTAATTTTGCCTGTGTTTGTATGTTTATTTTCCACTGGTGTTCACATTATACTAGCCTTAATATATATACAGATCTGTTGGGCATGGTAATAGCAGGTCTCTACAAACGCAGAAGTACTGTACAGATGAGGAACGGTGATGCTATTTCAGTTTGCCTGTACTGCAGGAACACTAACTGATGAAGCAGGTGCTGAGAACACTTCAAAATGATATTGCAGGTTAAAAATGGACACTACTCATTCATCCCTACATTTCCCTCTAACACTTCCCAAGGCCTTTTCACAGTTCACTCGCTGATTGTGTGCTGATCACAACAATTAGGAGAAAAGAAAGATACAGGTGCAGTTTGGTCTTCAATGATCCAACAGACTCAATACAGCCAAGGGCCGTCCGAGCACAGAAGAAATGGAAGGATGTTGTCTGTACAACAAAGCATGCATAGTCATGACAATGGGTCTGTCCCAACCACCTACCCTCTGGGAATGAAGTTTCTGTGTTGATAAAAAAAAGTTTCATCCTTCACATGATGCTTTATAAAATGGCTTTACAATGAGTATCTGGAAAATAGATGCACTGAACAGAGACGATCCCATTTTGTTTACTATATATAAAAAAGCAGTTGTACCTATATCTGAAGCAGGGTACAGTATGGTGAGGCTGGAGAGCCTTAAGACATAGTTGACCTATGATAAGTAACCTTGTAGCATGCCGACGTTTCGTAAGGCAGATTTACGGCCACAAGGCAGTTCGGTGGTCAGGAAAGTCCTCCTCCTGCCGACTACTGTGTAAGAGGTCTCTGCATGCAAATAGTGTGACAGGGCTCTACTCAGCAGGGGCCGGCTGCGCTTCGTTCACGTCGCTGCCTTTGCTCTCCGCATCATCGTCCGAGAGCTCTAGAGAGGCCCCTTCAATGTGCAGCTGGCGTCTCCCAGATCGACTCGAGGAGAAGGTGATGGGGCCCCCCCTCCTGCGAACAACAAGCAGACGGCGATTGCTGACGGGTCACGTCTTGCTCGCAGCCCGAGTCCCGGTGCTGGTGGCTGCCCCTGGAAGACCTCCCCCGCTGAGCCGGGGGGGAATGTGGCAGCTCAGCTCCAGGCCACCACGGGGCAAATTTCACATGCAGTGTCTTGAAACCCTCTCTCTGACCAAGGGGTCAACACACTGTGCGCACACACGTTCTGATACTCTGGTATTCCTGCTTAGTTTATACCATCATCTTAACTTGGCAAGTCCCAAGTAACTTAAAATATTGTCTCTGTACAAGCACCAAACACAGACCAAGTACTAAACACAGTGGGTTCTCTAAAAAAAAAAACCAAACCACCACACACGCTCAGCTGCTCTTCCTGTCAAGACAGTTTTTGTTCTGCACCAGCCTCACCTTTGCTGACTCCGATCTGTACTTGACACAGACCTAAAGATCCTTGATACTTGATCCTAAAGACCTGCTCTCAAGGAAAGTGCTGAAACACTCCCACCAGAGTGGGTCAGCAAAAAAGGGATCAGAACCAGCCACTGGAAAAGCACGACTGAGCTGTCTCCTCTGTCACGTTTACCTACGGCTGGATTGAACTGGCAACCCCAGGGAACCTGCCAATGTAAGCTCCGAAGAATTCAGGCTCAAGAGTTGTCAGGAATATCCCTGTGCTCTGGCAGCTTCTTTGTTATCACCATCAGGCTCGGTCAGCTGTTCCCAGCAGGCTCCAGTTTGACCCATCCCCTAACCTTAGCAGCTCTGCTTCTGCAGGGCCACAGCTAGATGCTCCCTAAGGATGCATTATGGAGACAGTCTGTGGGGATCCAAGGGCTTAGATAAACCTGTGCCCACTGCTACTGGCACCACTTACCTTAGCCTGTTTTTCAGGGTGCTGACCTCTCGGCTCAGGCCCTCGTTAGCTTCTGTGGCATCGTCCAGCTCACGCTGAAGTTTACGTCGGGAAGCATTTGCACGTGTGGCTTCCTCTTCAGCCTCCTCCAGCTGGCGTTTGAGCTGCTTCATTCTGGCATTTGCTTTTTCCATCTAAAATACAAAAAAACCAGGTCATCAGGATCAAACTCAGCAGCTGCATCCCCACAATTTGAGAGGTCAGAAAGGTTAGTTAACACCCTGTCCTCCTCGACCACCCCGGCTGGAGATGAACTATCAGCCTCACTGCAGACTCCAGTGTGGACTCCCAGAAACACTGCAGAGCTCCTGGGTCTGGGATGCCAGGGTACATAATGGACCATCATCACACCAGAGCTAACACAGGGAGGCTTTGACTGCTGGGAGGTACTCTAGTGGTTTAGTGATCAAGACAGGGGTTCCCTCCAATGTTTTCATTAAAATGCTTTGTAACAAGCCCTTTCTACTCAAAGTATGGTTTTATTTGTGTTTTCTGAGAAACAGGCCTCAAAAGCTAAGCCCCTCCACCTACCTGCTCCTTGTACTGGTCTGCGTGTCGACGCTCATCCTCCACCTGCATGAAGACTTCTTTCAATTTCTTCTCTGTACGACGCACCAATTTGTTAGCAGCTGCTGTTTCCCTAGAATAATCAAAAGCCATAATTTGTCCCAGTACTTGAAGTCTAGGAACACAAGGTCTGTCCTTTCTAAAAGGCTCTTGTCTCATTGTGTAACTGATTCTTGAGTCCTCTTAACATACCTGCCACCATCAACAGAACTTGGGTTTTAATATGCTGGAGGCTGGATGGGATGCAGTTTTGAAATAGTAAAGTATTAGCACTGGAGCAATATGAATATGGTATGCATGCTAAAGAGGGATAGAGAGGTTCTTCTTCACAATGAGATTCAACAGAGCAGCTTTAAAGTTATTGCTAAACAGCAACACGGGCCTCCCAGAGAGCTAAAAGCACAAAAGGATTGGAGATGGTGACAATACAGTCCACCTTCAGTCCTTCTGGGAGGAACTAGCTAAAAAAAAAAAAATTGGAGGACTGAGATGGAAAGGACAGGCGGGAAGTGCTCACTGGAGAAAGCAGACTTCTGCAGAGCACAGAATTCATCTCAACTAACTAAAGCTGTCAGGCCTAAGCTGTTCAACTTGCTTCCTCTAACCAAAGAGACCAGGTGTCTCAAGGGGATGTTTCATCTTGTCTTGAGAAGCTTCTGCAGCACCTTGTGGATCCTGGGACTAATAGTCAACATATTCACCTGGTTAACTTCAAGAGTTAATTCAGCAGTTTCAGTTACGGAGCAAATAGGTTCTGAAACTTTCCACCCCAGTCACTTTACAGCTGCCTTGTCAAAGTGTGTCCCTTAAACAGTAGGTTTCCAGATAATAAACCCTAATGCCTGTGCTGTAAGCTAACATCTCAGCCCTACAAAAAACTTAAGGCATGGAGATTTCAGACATTCAACTGACAGAGCAAACACAGGCAAACAGATTTTTTTCCTTACTTGGCTTCCTGCTCAAGCTGTTCTTCTAGCTGCACAATCTTGGCTTCTAGAGTAGAAATTGTTGCCTTGAACTTAGACTTCACAGATCCCTCTAGTTCCTGCAGCTTGGCTTTCAGCTCTTTGTTCTGCCGTTCCAGCTGTTGCCGTGCATTTTCACTCTTCTGGGCAGCACTCCGCTCCCCAGCTAGCTCAGAATTAAGTGTGTCAACCTTTCAGAGGAGAAGAATAGAAGATCGTTTGGTGCTATTCAGAGCCTCCACTTAACTACACACTGAAACACAAATTGCCCCAACAGTATTGCCAACAACAGATTCACCTGCAGCGTGGTCTTTCGGAACCGCTCATTGAGAAGCTCCATGTTACTCTGCTCTTCCTCAAGCTCTTCCTCCAACTGTGCAATACGAGCTTCCAGCCGGCGCTTCTCATCCAGCAGTGCTGACCTTGAAAGGAAGTATTTGGGTCAAGACATGTTCAGAGCCGATACAAACCGGCTAGTTTGCTTCTGATACTTTAGGCATTGCAAATTGTCATGAGAAGCTACTGTGTCAGCAATTCTCTTCATAACAACAAGGAATTTTTATCATGAAGACAGGTCAATAGAGAATTTGCAAGCATACTACTGAGAACTACAGCTGCTGGTGCCTGAAGTTCTTCAGATGCATCATTAATACATTTGATGACTTACTTTCCTGAAGCACTGTTTGCAATCTCATCAGCCAACTCATCCCTTTCTTGCTCAGCATGACGACGGGCTCTTTCAGATGCAGCAAACTCCTGTGAAGATTTAGGAAGAGATTCATTACAACATTAAGAATCTCAAAACTTCTGCAAACAATTTAGCCTTCTAATAACTTCCAGAAGATGCTGTGAAGTGTGATATCCCTGAGGTCTTTTAATGGATAAGCAGAAGCAACAGCTGTAGAACCTAGCAGGACACATCATCTTGATACTTTCCCCCCTTAACTGCCATATGACTACAATGGATTTACTTCTCCCCATCCCTGAAGTGTTCCTTGCACAAAGTTAAGGGGAAAAAAAAAAAATATCTGTGAACATCAGTAACACTCAAGTCCTAAACAGCAGGAGAAAACCATTCTGTCACATGCTCTAATAAAGACATTCAGTGTAAAGTGGGCACTAAATGAGCAAATTTTTTAGGTTCTTACAGAGTACATAGCATGAATGCAAGCAAAGTATAGAAAATAAAATCTTTAGCACAATAGTATAAACAGCACTGAATCTCGTATTATAAAACTGTATTAAGTGGTAGAAACACCCACGCATTCACTAAGGACAATTAAATGCACTGCAAGTGCAAGACGGACAAGTTTAAAGTGCACAAAAGAATGACATGGAGAAGCTCTAGTAAGTCGTAGGTTATCTGTAAAGGCTCAAACGTAAATGTAGTGACATCTGAGTGATTGCTTCAAACTTCGGTCTGCAGCTAATACAAGACAAAAAAGAGGCAGTCTCTCACATAAGGCAATTCTGCTGATGTTTGACGTTGGGGCAGATCAAGGAGATAACGGGAGATAAGTGATACATAGCCAGACTTAAAGCTCTTACATAAATTGCCAACAATGAGGGAACACATGCCCATAAGATGGATGAGGACCTAAAAGGGCAGAGTGATAAACCTCCACAGACTTAAATGGTCCACTGAGGTACTGGAGAGACTGTCAGTTTTTATATATTTGCAATAATCAACTTCAGCACTGACACTGCACTGCACCTTTCAGAGACTCTCGAACTCTCTTGCAAATTTTAGTGAGGCCTTAAATCTGTTTAAGCAGTAGTAAAGCTTTCCTTCTACCCAGGGAGAGAAATGAAGTCCAGACTACTAGAACGATTCCTACAAAGCCACAAGAAGTTCACTAATGACCTGGGGCAGAGGGGAAGAGAAAGTTCTCCTGGCTCCCATTTCTCTGTTCAACTCACTACATTGCTTTTTACTTTTTTTACTCTCTGATCTTTGCCTTACTCTAGCAAGAAAAACAAATTTCTTAGATTTCAATCTCACCTCTTGGAGCTGAAGTATTTCTGCTTCAAGACCTTTGAGCTTCTTTTCACTCTCTTTGGACTGCGCAAAGATCTCATCTCTGGATGCACGGGCTTCTTCCAGCTCCCGCTGGTAGTCTTTCATTTGAGCCTGCAGTTGGAAAGCAGGGGAAAGAAAAAGCCATGCTGCATTAGGACAATCACAAGATTTATTAGTAGCTCTGAAGCATTTTGGCCCTTAAGAGGCAAAATCTTCCTCCCAAAGTGGCTTCATTCGACTTAAATGCATTTTCAGTTCTTATCTTCATAGTAAAACTTCATTTTCTCATCTTCCCATCACTCAATTTCTTGTCAGAAATATCACATTGTAAGACTTCACCTCATTTATCTGGCATATTTCGTGGAGGAAAAGACTCTAATAAAGAGCCCCTCAATTACATTTGTCATGGAACTTATGGAGAGGTAAAGCTCATGGAATGACTTGTAAAAAAAATTTACTTAAATTGACTAAAACAACCAAAACTTATTACAAGTACGCAAGGTAAGAAACTATTTGCAGTGCAGAACTAACACAATGCACCATTTTGCACACCTAGAAGCACATACTTATGCTTCCCTTAAGAAACACTGTTAACACAGACAGATCTTAATCTGCACAAGCTTGACTTGAGACGCTAAGAGAGTAAAATGTAGTTTCTCCAACTTTCTAAGTTGTACCTGCATCTTCAGAATACCACCAGTCATGAGACCACTTATTTCAGGTGCTTGTTTGAAAGTGTATAGAGATTGGGTATAAACTCTCTAGCTGTCCTATCCTCTTGAAATAGAGAAGCCAGGTACTGCTAGGTACCAGCATTTCTTGCTTTAACCTATGCTCCCTCTTCACCCAGGGCTGAGTTCCAGAATTGCCCTCATTCAGTTGAAGTAGGATTTGAAGTAGGATTGCCAAAGAATAAAATGGACAGGGCAGAAAGGCAATTTAATTTGCCATATGCTTTACATGGTCTTCCATGGCCTCATACTCCTGCAGCTTTGGGCCATGGCACTGAAAATTTTTGGCAAAACTGAACTGTACCAAATGTTGAGTGTTTTTCTGGGAATGGGAAATAAATCCTTCACAGAAGGACTGTCTTTTTCTTGCCAAACTAAAAAGAATGGGCAACTTGGAGCTTTTTAAAAGCAACTAAAATTTACTCCTTTTTCTCTGGAGCGTTTTTGGCTGAAAACGCCTTAAAAAGTTCAACAACTTGAAGAAGCAGCAGTCAGCAGGAGCTGAGCTCAAATCAGTAAATTCAAAGATACAAACAACCACAAATTTTAAAAATGCAGCCTAGAAAGCAATACTCAGTAAATTTTTATGCAAAGTGTTGAAAGAAAGAAAAAGATGACTACTGAATAGAAGTACATGGGGGACAATCTTAACTCCTTACTGACAAAATGATAGAGGAGTTTTGAGCAGGAGGTAAGTTCAGGCCAGACACTCTATGACATATGTCAGCGTAGTCAATTCTGATACTCCTTTTGCCTTCAATATATTTAATGAAAAACAACACCCTTGACAGACTGTCACCAGGAGAGAAAGCAGCTCAGTTGATTAGCTGTGCCTACCTGGAGCTTACGTAGCTGTTTGATTGCTTCATCTCGAGCCTTGTTTGCAGCTTCTATCTGACCTTCCAAGTCTTTCAGATCCATCTCCATCTTCTTCTTGGCTGCCACAGCAAGAGCCCTCTGTTTGCGCTCATCTTCCAGTTCTGCCTCCAGCTCTCGCACCTGTGAAATCAAGGCGTTTAACAGGCTCAATTCCAGGAATGGAGCAAACACAAAACCTTAACAAAATGGTCGGTGACTCCAAAAGGTCTTTGCAGAGCAGAACATTACTCAATTGGAAAAGACTAAAGAATGCAAGCTACATGGGAATACACTGCAAATGGCAAAAACAAATCCACAAATTGGAAGCAGAGATCTCTGAACTGACAAAAAGGAAAACAAAGAGAATAACTCAGCATCTGAAGCATTTCCATTTCATCTGTTCAGCTACTTAGTGATCAGCTTCTTGCCCAGCACATCTAGCCACATTTAGGTATCACTCTAGGGGAGATGTCACTAATTCTGATTGAACCAGTAAGAGGAAATTTTCTCAAGAAAAAAAGAAATCATTCCTTTTGAAACAGCCGTGCTACTAGCATTTATATACCAATTTATATACTTTTTTCGAAAACAAAACAGAAAAGTACCTAAGCAGCAAGCCAACATGAACTAAGCCAAACTTATGCAAAAATAAAACTGAGCCAGAAATGCCACAGGTTATCAACATGAAAGAATATCTTTTGTTTTGAAGAAAGCCTCCCTCCTCATGCTAGGTCAAGAGCTCTTGTCCAGTGCAAGATAATAGCAATTTTGCATTGCAGGAAACTTCAAAAACCCTCCAGGCCATGTTTATTTCTAAGAGATCTCTATATTGGTGATTCTTAGTAATTGTACATTTTTGTTTATTGTGATAAATCTTGAAATATTGGGTGTTTTTTCCTCAAAGCTTAATGTTAACTTAGAACCATCTTCTCTTACAAGCATGAAATTTTAAAGACATTTCTTGAGTCTCTTCTGATCTGCTTTGTGTTACTAGAATTCTTAAGTCTGGCAAATCTGGAATCTTTGCCACAATTTTCATTTAGGAAACTGTTCACTTAATTACAGTTTTTCAGTCTCTCTTGGCATCCATGGATGTACATCAAATAAGATGGGCTTTAAAGTCCAAATAACATACCCATGTCCTTGAAATACACCCACATAGCAATAGACAAACCTCTGCTTGCATGTTGAATATTTTTGGAGGACCATCACTAGCAGACTAATACTAACAGTTGACAGTGGCCAGTCCTCAACAAGATCTATTCTATTGTTTGTAAAGATCAGTGCTTGGGATTTCTATAGGATGGGATCTTTAAGCAAAGAGTTTTACTTTTATGGTAGCAAGTTATCGCTGAAGCCAGAGCTTTGGCAAAAGATCCTCACACCATTCCCACTATGAAGTACAGTAAAATAGACATACTTGTTTAACCAGCATCCTCTTTTTCTCTTCATTCTGTTCATCTCTGGCTTGCAGATCTCTCTCAAACTGGGCTTTCATAGCTTGCATGTTCACCTCCAAACGGAGCTTAGCATCTTCTGTGGCCTGCAGTTCATCTTCCAGTTCCTCAAGCTGAGTCCTCATCTCTTCAACCTGTTGCTCTAAAGTTCTCTTTGACTTCTCCAGTTCATGAACCTAAGCCACAAACATTAATCAGACCCTCTCCTTCAGATATCTCAACATCAGCAGTTATTAACAACAAAATAAGGCATTATATGAACTCAGTTCACTACATTTTGTGATGCTCTGAATTGGACAATGAATCAGAACAGGCAGAGCAGCATCTCTTAAGTTTGTATTAGAGAACCCAACAAACATCTGTGCAAGATGACTCAGAACAGGCAGAGCAGCATCTCTTAAGTCTGTATTAGAGAACCCAACAAATATCTGTGCAGATGATTGGAGAGGTGAGCTGGGCAATGTCACAGAGAAAAAGTAGTTGAGACAAGCTCTTTAATCTAGTGCAGGTGCCATTAGTCATTTGGCCAGCAACTTCTGCTCTCCATGTCTTCACATCTTTTGAAGAGGCCTGATATTAATAAGACCACCCCCTTATTCTGGGCATTAATTCCTCCAGAATTTTGGGTTATAAATCAGCTTCAAAAAGTTCTATATTTATGTCAAATATACTTCTCCAGCCAGGGAGTTTTCCTGCGTTATTCCCTATGCAGTACATAACACAGGGTGTGGAAACGTACTTACATTTTTGCCCACATCATCTTTAGAGCTCATTAAGTCTTCCATATCTGCACGCAACTGTTTGTTCTGTCTTTCAAATTCTTCCTTAGCTTCCAGGGCTTCTTCCAAAGCCCGAGCCAGAGACAGTGCTTTGGTTTCCTTCTCCCTTGCTTCTGCTTCAGCACGATCTCTTTCCTCTGCATATCTGGCAGAAATGTTCTTTTCTTCTGCCAGCATCTGAACATAAGAAATAATTCATCCATCTCATAAGTTCTATAATCAGGTCCTTCCTGCCTCTGGTGTTGTAGTCAATGAAGTAGTTAATGCTCTAAGTTTAACTGGCCTTCAGAAACTGTCTAGTCTCTCGATCTTGATCAAAGTGCTAGTAAGAAAACAGCTACAGCTACTCTGGGATGAGATGAGGAAAGCAAGCTACTAATCAAGATTAAATAAGTTTTATATTATTTTCATCTTTCAGTCTTCACATCCTTTCTTAGTCTATCTTGAGGGATTACAATAATACTCTTAAGTTTTTGTTACAATATAATTTCCTTTTTGTACATAAAGAGCTTATTACTTGATCTAACAAGACTCAGAGCTGGCATTTAGCTCACTGAAATAATAAGTGACAAGTTACTCTTAACAAAGGCCAAGTTACTCACAAAAGATTTATCAGTAGCCACAGTACTCTTGTCAGATTCTTCTTTATACAAGGTTCATTTATGCAGTAACAATATAAACAAGATGCCATTTAAAAATCATAGAAAGCAGCAAGATGACAGGAAACTAGACTACCTGATCAAACTTCTTCTGCTTTTTCTCCAAGTTAGAAACAATCTGGCGCTGATGATCTAGATCTACCATCAAGTCATCCAGCTCTTGTTGCAGGCGATTCTTTGTCTTTTCCAGTTTGTCATAAGCCATTGCCTTCTCCTCTAGGCGCTGGCTTAAGGACTCCATGTCCTTCAATAATTTCTTCTTATTTTCCTCCAAGCCTTCAATGGTTCCCAAGTCATCATCTACCTTTTTCTTAGCATCAGCCAACTGAAATTTAATAAAAGAAAATAATGTTCCTTAGTGCATCAGGAGAAGGAAAGAAAGGCACCAGATCCAAAATACAAAACCAGAAATGGGTATTATTGCTAGCTAAAGTAACACAAAAATTGTGAGCTAGCAGGATACTAAGTAGGGGAAAGTCCTGCCCGTTGCAGTTAGTTGTACTAGTCATTATTGCAATGGAGAAAGACCACAGGCAATTTTATTCCGAAATCTGGTCTAGCATGTGTGCAAATTACATGACATTTTTCCGAGAGGTTTGGGACACCAGTTCATTTTACCTGGAATGTGTAGGCCTTACAGAAGTCCTGCCATTTACAACAGCTTACCTGGGACTGCAAGGCGAGCATCTGTTTCTCCAAGTTCTTTCTGGCCTCCTCTTCCTCTTCCTGCTGCTCTTGCAGGTTGTTCTTCTCCTCTTCCAGCTGCCTAATCCTACTGCTCAGGTTGAGTTTCTGTCGGGTTTCTTCCTGAAGCAGCTCCTGTTACACAAACAGGCATATTCAAAGTTCAGTTTGGTTCATAGTGTGTTAACTGTGGCCCTGGGCTACCACCCTCCGTCACTCTACATGGAGTTGCAGGTTTGATTATTTTTCTCACAGCATTTTTGTACAAGGACATGCTTATGAAGACATCTGTAATTTGGGTTTTCAAAAAGGCACTGCTCATTCATTTTGGGCACACTTAAACCTTTATAAAGCATATTTCTGCTCATGGAATCCATGCCACAGATTCTAGAAGTTAATGGACAATACTTCTCCATCTTTAATGGGACGAGCACAGAAGTCACCTTCAAAATTTGTTTTTCTTCTTTCAGACAAGCATATAGAGTCCCTATTTTAAACCACCGGGGAAGAATATAGAGCAGCAAATCCTGCAATGGCAGCATGCTTCCAAGTTTTGCTGCATTGCTTAAATATAAAGGTCAGTTTAAAGATAGCTGTAATTTGGCAGTGGAAACTTCTGTCATAACAGAAACTAATAAAAGGTGTAACCACCATCCCCCCTCCCCCATCCTCTTCCTCACAGACCTCTCCAATTGTGATTAACATTATTCAAGTAGTCACCATATGCATTTTTATACAGGGAAGAAAAAGTATATTTAAGTGATGAATACATGCATAAAGCTGCATTATTTAACTCAAAACCAAACACTTGCAGTTTTAAGAACTTAAGCTGTCAGTAAAAGGCAAGGTATTATCCCTCATGCCTTTCATATATCCCAAGGATCTTATTTACATTAACATTCTACTTGAAAAGGTTTTTTTGACTTAATACTTATCTCCCACCAAGACTAAGAAATAAAAGAGAAACTGAAAGGCTACAGTCTATCAAAGTAGTGAATCTTAGATAATGAAAAACTGGCTCCACATGCAGCTGAGCAGTCATTATACATTGCATTTCACTAGACTGCAATAGGAAATACAGCTTCTACCCAAGGGACTTTCCAAACCATGAATGAAAATGTATTTTCTGTTATGCAGTTAGCATTTCAATGAGGAACAAAGCTTCAGTGCAAAGTTAAAGCTTCACTGCACACACACCTGTGTATCCTGAAGCTGAGATTCCAAACTAGCCGCATCCTTGGCGAACTTAATGCCTTTCTTCTCTGCTTCCTCCAGGAGACTTGAGACATTATCCAACTCGTTCTGCAAAGCAAGCACTCTAAAGGTAACAGCATGCAGCTGACTCACAGCAAAGCCTACGTCCCACTGGGAGCTGGAACTGCAGAACACAAAACCTCAACAAATTCCAGGTATGGCAAGACAACAATAAACCCCGGTACAAAGATACAACAAGCTAAAAATACTGAAGTTTAGTTAGAAACTTGAAGTTGGATGTCAATCTTGAACTTAAGGATATAACATAAGAAGAGGCAGGCATGCTATGTAGCAGAGCATGTCATTCCAATGTCTGCATTCAGACTTAAATGCTATTTTTAATTATAGGACCATATATTTTACAGGACCATTAATTTAGATATTATCAGGGTGGCAGCTGGGTTTAAAGCATCACTGCAAGAGAAAACATTACTGCCAGGTGCCAACTCTTGCTATTTTAGGCTATGCTACTTGTATATGCAGTGAGAGACTGCCCGAAAGCTTCCTCTGAAAAGAACTGGGCCATTTCCTTTTGAAGCACTTTAGCTTGATTTACCTAAGGTACTCGTTGCTGTGGTTTAAAAGTCAGCCCTGACTGCATTTTGTCCATTTTTTCCATTTCCCAGAAGAATAGGCCTTTATTTGCAATCCCTAGCTGTCAAACTCCCAACTTAGAAGCACAAAAGGAAACCTGTAGCCATCGTCAATCAGTACCTTTTTGCTCACACCTACAAAGGAGCTCAGCCCAATCTACTCAGTTCCATATCCAAGCTAAAAACACGTAGGCCAGCTGTCACTAGAGCCTCCTACAGGATTTGGTCTCCAGGATGGGAAGCCATGTACTTAGAAGCCACTATAATTCTCACATAGCCCAAAAAGTTCAGGATTAATGTCATGGCTGTCCAGCTATCTCCACATGAGGCACATCACCACTTTAAGGCCCCTCAAGTACAGGAGTGCATGACTGAGATCACCTCCCTCATGAAATATAGACCCAGTTCCTGTAGACCTAGCTGCATCTTTGAAAGTCATTCTCCTAGCCATTTCTGCATATGGTTAAGGCTTTTATGTTCTTGCATATTTTTCAGCAGTTTAGAACTTCCATACAGCCTTACCTGCAGCTTGTTAGCTTTCTCCGCCAGTTCCACCCTCAGTCTTTCTCCTTCTGTGACCTTAGCAGTTAGCTCTTGTACCTGAGCATCAAGCTTCTTCCTCTTATGTTCAGACTCTGCCTTGACCTGCTGCAGTACCTTCACTTCACAGGCTAATTCCTTGTTGTCAGACTCTAGGCCTTGCTTGTTTTTTTCAAGATTTGCTTTGAACTAGGAAAAACAGAAGGAAAGAAATTCAACACTGTTACGTATCAATAAAGTTTTCTGCTAAAAATATTCAGTCCAGCAAATCAGGTTTACAAGTTCAAACATAACACGAGTGCTCAGCAAGTTGTAAGTAGGAAGTGTTTAAAATGCTGCCATGTAACATTCTGTGTATGGTAGCCAAAGACTAAGTTAATGCAAGTTATTCCACTCTCAGATATCACAGGTAACAGTGAGGACCAGAAGATACTTCTATGAATTCAACAAGATCTGGAATGTCAGTGCTGTAAAATGACTGTTTGAGTAGTACTGTAAGTAGGAAGGAATGTGCCCATTAACAGATCAGCATGGCTCATCTCACAGAAATAAAAGGAAAGATATCAACTAAAGCTGCCCTGATTTTAGTAGGCGTAGCAGCCTGGAAGTGCATAACAAAGCACTTTTCACCACTGCACTGACGTTTGTCAAAAACCTTTTTAAAAAAGTAATAATTGGCATAAGGGATGTTTAAGTGCCATTCTTACTATATCACCAGAAGTGACATCATCTTATCACAGGACCTTTGTTTAAGATTGCAGGGTATTTTTCCATATTTTCATGCTCTTATTGAGAATATTTAATGAATAAGGAGCTGAAGATATGCATAAGATCTTCAGGTGAATAAACTATAATTTCCACCAGCTTTAACTGCCATGTTTCTCACTTAGTATTTTAAACCAAGGAAGCTTGTGAAGTACTCCCTACATAAAAATATTACTACAGTATATGAACTGTCCACGCATACATTTGTGAATGACCAGAACTATAATTTCACAAACTAAAGATACTTTTTTTTTTGGCAGTGTTGGAATAATTCTGCTTTTGAACAACACACTCAAGCTACACTAGTAGGAACCATGCCACCCAGGTGTGCCTCCTCCTGCCTGCTCTGGTGGTGGTTACCAGAGAACACACTACAGCTGTGCAAGTTGGCAAGATACTCCACAGATATCTAGCACTGGAGGTCAAAGTACAAGCATGAAGTTAAGAGTGGGTGGAAGAACTTTTACACTACCTGTACTCACAGCTCGTTATTTGTGAGTGCCGACATTACAGTTACCTTATTTGGAAGCATTCTGCAGTTCACTCATGCAGAGAACTGCTTTTCACCAAATAAGCATGTGGGCTGCTGGAGAATTCCCACAGAACTGCTACATGAATTTATCTCTAGGTGCACTGTTTCCAAGTCTAATGAACACTTTTCAGATAGATGCCAAGACTGTCTAATAGTTGCAATATATTAAAACCAGCAGGATATATTTGATTCAATTGCAATTGTTATGCATGTATAGAGGACAACTTAGATCTGCAGAAATCAGTGGAAGAGACCACAACACTTATGTTACTTATAAAAAGTCCTGATGCAGAAAAATGTATTTCTGTAATTCATTTTCTTCTCACCCTTTTGGCCTGTTCAAGCTGTTCAGAGAGCTCTTCCAGCGCAGTAGCATGCCTCTGCCTGATTTCCTGGATCTGTGCTTCATGGTTTTTGGTTTCCTCTTCAATTGCTTTCTTCAGTTCAGCCACCTCCTGCTCTCGCTTTGTCCTAGAGGAAGCATCAATGGTTATCAAAAAATCAACATTTTAGTCTTTTGTAAATTAAAGACAAATTTTAATGGTGACTTCTTACACAGACATATAATCCTACCTCAGCTCTTGCTGTGCTGCAGTGGTATCCAAGGTATCTTCCAGTTCAGTTTTTAAAGCCTCCAACTCTTCACTTAAATCTCTTTTCTGCTTTTCCGCCTTGTTGCGTGATGCCTTCTCAGATTCAAGATCCTCCTGGAGTTCTGCAATTTGAGCCTGCAACTCTCTTATCACTTTCAGTGCATTGTTTTTCTGAACTGCTTCTTCATCACCTCTGTTAAACAGAGGCACAACAGTTAATGATATTTCATAGCTTCAGATCTATTCTCATAACCATCTAGTGTTATTTAAATTATGTACACAAATGATAACTCAACTTTCCCCCTAGAATAAAATAGACCTTCTAAAACTTCACAGATAGAAAACCACTACTGCACTGTTATTCTCAAGATCCAAACAAGCACAGTGCCCCAGGAACTACAGACGCACTACTAGAATGATCAAGCTTTCAAGTTTACATTCAAGTATTCCAATTTTGTAGATCTCAACACTGTCCCAAAAATACACCCTGTCTGTAGAATTTTCTCTTCCCAGAAAGTTATGGATCATTACTCAAAAAATACAAGAGGTGTTTAGTTTATATTATAACATGTGGCTGCAGGACTACCACACAAATCTTTCAATGATTGAGTAGGACATACATTATCAAGTACTTTGACGATTAAGAAAGCTCTCTGAGAATTACATGTTTTTCCCCCCTCCTGAGGCTGAACTCTGGGAGAGTAAAAAAGCTTCCAGAGCCCAAATGCTATTATACCCTGGTGAAACATTGGTTTTGGAGCTTTGTAGAGCAAGAATGCTGATAAAACATTGAATTCCTTTTTTGCCATGTCTATGCACAGCACACAGGTGTCTAAAGATGCTCTAGTACAAACGTGAACTGGCTTCTGCTTTAACATTCCCAGTTCTAACTGATAAGTTTGCAGTCAGCTGAAATTCTCTCTGGGAAAGTAGGTTTCTACCACACTTCTGTAGTCATAAGCCCCGTCATGCTCTGACCTCGCAAGAGCAGCCTGCAGTTCTTCCTCTTTCTTGGCCAGCTGGATCTTCAGTTCTTCAATCTGGGCTTGCAGCTCAGCTATTTGGTCCTGTAAGTCTGTTGTTTCACCATCAAGTTTTCTTTTAGCTTTTTCTAATTCTTGACGGGTCTTCTCCTCCTTTTTTAAGCGCTCTAAGGAAGCAAAGAATTATATTTATAAGCAATTTTTTCCTCTTGTCATCCTTAGAAGGTTCAGGGGCAGGGCAATGGGGTGGCAAGAAGGGTGGGAAGATTAGTATATGCTGTGACAATTCCTTCTCCAGTCTGCAGCTGGAAGGGTGACTGGGAAAGATAAAATAGCGAAGTAGAACTGTATGATTTAGATAGAAAGTCAAGAAAAAGTCAATGACTAGAGAAAAAAGTTTGAAGTAAGGGAACAGAAGCATAACCTCATCTTGACAGAAAATAAGGAATGGGATAAAGAGCAGTTTGAGCTGCTAGGCCAGATGATCATAGACATCAGGATTCAAAAATGAAGAACAACTATGGACTGGAAAAAATGATGGCTTGCATAGTTTTGGAAGAGCTAGGCTAGACTCCAAAAGGTCTACTGGAAAATAGTATAGCTTGAAGAAAACTTGGATAAAGCATTTTTGCAAGTATCTGTGCCACTAAATCACATCCATTGATATTCAGCAAGACATTGCAAACCTGGTAGCTTCCAGTAATTTATTTGTGTAGCCAAGATACTCCTGCCCTAAGGTATTCCTTTGTGAAGGCCGTCCAGTTATCAGTGTCACAGCAATAAAATACATTTAGGTGATCTGCCTGTTGCCTGATTAAGATAGTTACTGGCTGCATTGTTTGCAGTTAGCTAATGACCAGGTATATTTAAGTCACAGGAGGTTTTGCTTAGCATAGCATTAGCACAATTCTATATGCAGTAGCATAAATATAAGTTATTAGACTTGTTCAATACTTTGTGGGTCCTCAGTGAAGAGATTTCTCTCACACCCTTCCTAAGCCTGCTACTGGATCAGGACATCATCTTCTACATGGAAAGGGAGCCATGTTCAAGAATCATCTCTTAGAGCCACCCAGGGCTATTTGGGATTTTCCAGACAATCTAAAGTAACACTTTTTCCCTAAACAATTCCTCATTCAAAAAAACCAGCACTTTTCCCTTTGTTTTTACATCATATTTCTGGTGAGTGACAGTTAGAACAGTGTCATAAGACCCAATTTTATAATTGATAAAGCTCACAGTCAACTGAATTAGGTTTGGGGTTTTTTTTTTCCCTCCCTCCGAATTTCAGTACCTAGCAGTGCCAAGACCCTAGCAGAGAGAGCTTAATGGCTTCTTGAATCATCTCAAAGAGTAAATATCATTTTACTATGCTTTACTAGCCAAGAAATTGCATGTCTTCTATTTAAGCTTTAATTTCCATTTCTAAGGTCATCAGTCTTGGAACAGTACCATAACTAAACACATCTGTCAAGTCTTTTCAGAAACACTAGTCCTGATTTAAGCACACAACTACTCAAGCATTATTTTCCAGTGAGTAAAGGTACTTATGCCTATCTTAAGGTCTCTGAATATGATTTTTAAAGAAGAGGTACACCAATCACCTACTATCCCTATTAGTTCAATGCCTTCCTATACAGATAAGATTAAACTCTGGTATTCTTCCATAAGCACATCAGTTTTAAAATATGTAGCAAGACAGGCCATAATATAGTAAGTGAAAAAACTATTTCCAAATTAGGGCACAGAGAGCAACTTTGCCTTATATTTTGCAACTTTGATTTGGCAGTTTATTAATGTTGTACAATAGCTATTTACAGCCATAACTAATTAAAAACAAAACCACATAAAATCAATAAAGGTTACATATAGGGCTAGTTTAGCCTGTGACAACACAGGCAAAACATTCAGAAATAAATGGCCAAAGAAATTGAAGCATTTTAGATAAACAAAGCATTAAGAAAAGCAAAACAATTCAGATTTGCTTACTCAAAAAATACTAAAGCCTAACGAATGCCTACTAACATTCTTCCAGAAATACATTGTTCTAATATGTTATTATAGAAAAGTGTAGCAACTTCCCAAGAGACAGATGTTTTACCTTGTTACTAAGGGATGCATGCAACAACACGGATTTCTGAGCGTGTCTATAAATGAAATGTATTCTCAAAAATGAAAAACTAACAAGTTAAACATCAGAAAGACTGAGCAGCTAAATGCAACAAGTCTTGCAAGCCACACAAATTTCTTTCAAGATTTAAGTAAAAATAACAGCTATTAAGGTATCTACATATAAGATTACACTTAGCAGACTGGACCAGACACTGCATACATTGTAATAAGTGATCCATTCCTTTCTAGCATGATGTCCAAGCTGTTAATAGGCAAATGTAGTAAGAACAAACCTTCCAAATCGGTGATCATCATTTCCTGCTTGTTCTTGAGTTTGGCCAAGTTTTTGGCCTTTTCTTCTTCTTCAGCCAGCTGAGAAGTACATTCAGCAATTCGATCCTCCATCAGCTTCTTTTCCTAGTTAGGAGAAAGGGGAGAAAGAATAACTTCTAAAATACAATTTGAAGAGTCTCTAAGCAGCACAAATAACTGAATATACAAAATCCATATATAGAGGTCTCATACAGCATATATAATACAGATTTTATTTCAAGTGACTGATCTGTCAATATTAAGAATGAATTGGAATAGTATAGAAACATGAACATTTATTTTCCAAGAAAGTGAGACTTGGAATTTAACACACAGGAGGCCTGGTTTTAGGACAGCCTTTGCTGCACACTTTTGGAAATCTGCTAGCAAAGAACAACAATAGCTACGATAAACGCTGTTTCCAGCTCTTAGATTTGGAAGACTCATGAAATTGGAAAGAATGCATGGCAAATACCTCCCTTTTAAAGGTCAGTTTAAAAGAAGCTTTAAGTGTGTCTCACTTTCAACTTGTTCAAACCCCACAAGTCTTCAGGCACAAACTCTATAGATAACGTAACAGCAGTCTCAAATGTTTTGTGAGCTATCACTTGGTACTGCGCAGAATCTCCACCGTGCATACTTGTCTCACCTTCAAAAATTTGGAATTTTGGTCCTCCAACAGTAGGATCTCTTCCTCCATCTTCTTGATCTTAGCTTCAGCTGTCACTTTTTCAAGCTGCAACTTCTGTCGAGCTCCCTCCTCCTCATCAAGCTGTTCCTCCAGGTCCTGGAAAGAAAGGCAATTGCATCTGTGCATTTTCCAGGTTACCCATGTGTTAATTTTTTTTTTTTTTAAATTGGTGAAAAAAATGCATTATTTTGAAAAGCCATCTGCCCTAACTAACACTAAAAATGCATTTGCTTTTTGTTAGATTCATTTATATCAATGATCTGGTAATGAAATTAAGGGCCATGTGATACACATGGAATTTTTTATACTCTATTTCAGCTTTGGCTGAAATATGCTGTCTAGGAAACATACACTCACTTCACCAGAATCTTTCACCTTCTTAATTCTGAACATAAAATAATCTACTTAATGACAACCAAATCAAATCAGGCTTTATGTCAAATACTTCCTAGCATACTGCATCTGAATAGGGCATCTGGTGTAAAAGTGCAGTGTCTGGGAAGAGATGCCACAGGAAACAGATCTTCTGATTTCAGTATGAATCTAGATCTCAATATTACAGCTGAAATGGTTCAGATACTGGCACAAATAGCTAGATATAACTAGAAAAGTAATAATGTATTGTGCTTCTATTCATTCACAATTTTAAATAAGGTTCTCAGCCACACATTAATGGACACTTATTAAAAGGCATCAAGAGCTCTGAGATGTGGCGTTTATTTCCCCTTCAAGTACTTTGAATATTTTGAAAGACAGGTAAGTTCTCAGGTATTCCCTTTTTCAAGGCCTCCATGTATTCAAAAGGAAGCATCTAAATCATCTGATTTTCACAAATAAACCCCAAGTAACTTGAAGGAGATAAAGTTGTCTTAGTTTCGTAAAAGTCAAAGATGGAATATTCTTCATGATATTCACTGGATTGCAGTCAAAAAGGAACATTTCTCTCATAAGTGAGATCATCCCATCAGTCTTTGTTTCCATAAGAAAGCAAGTAAGCCCCATGCAGTCATTCCTGGTTCCTCCCCCCCAGAGGTGCTTGCTACCTTTAATACTCTATCTGCATACGCTATAGCTACCAAGAGGGCATTCTGACTTTTTTTCTTTCCTCACCCTCATATGCCTGGAGACCACAAGAAGCTAAACACACTGAACGGAGGAAGAGAAGAGAAAAAAATTCAAATTGATTTTATTCCACACATGGTGCTAAGGAGCTAAATTCCTCCATGCCATAGAGATGCTGAGGGAGCTTTCCCATCCTTAACTGTCCTGTTCGCATGCTTTTCCTTTTCCAGTTACCAAGAGGCATACCTGAATATGGCCCTGCATTTTCTTCTTCTCATTCTGCAATATTTGGTTTCTTTCCTCTTCCTCCTCAACCCTTGACTCCAAATCATGGAGAATTTCTTCCAACTCTTGTTTTTTGGCAGCCAAGCGAGCCCTCATCTCCTCAGCTTCTGCAAAGAGCTCTGTCTCAGCCTGTAGCTGCTCTGCAAGAATGTTCTTCTCTTCTAGAAGCTAAAAATATACACAAAACATAGTAAAGCAGTAAAAACAACATTTCAGTGTCTTTCATGAGAGATTATATGTATGACAACTACAAAGTTACTTAAAGGCCAAGTTCTGCTCCAACTCTTGACTTGGTCTGACCAACCCTGGCCAATATCCAAAACCAAAGACTTTTAGCGGAGGGCTCTATCAGCAGTCCAGAAGACACCAGCTTTCATAATAGGGCTACAGCAATATTGACTCACTTGTCCCCCCAGTCTAAGGATCAGATCCCACTGTACCGACCACATATGCCCTGTTCTACCAGCAGCAAAAAGATGAGGGAAGTGCCTGTTTCCTGGACTGTTCCTCGCACTCTTCCCTGCATAGTGACAGAGCAGTGCCATGGGCAGCTGGGCTGAAGCTGGCACTTGGAGTCACTGGAACAGAACTGGGACACATTACTTCTTGCTATGTAAGCTTGACAATAGAATAGAATAGTCCCAATTGGGAAGGACCTACAATAATCATTTATTCCAACTGCCTGATCACTTCAGGGCTGACCAAAAGTTAAAGCACATTAAGGGCATTGTCCAAATGCCCTTTAAACACTGACAAGCATGGGGCATCGACCACCTCTCTAGGAAGCCTGTTCCAGTGTTTGACCACCCTCTTGGTAAAGAAATGTTTCCTAATATCTAGTCTGAACCAACCCTGATGCAGCTTTGAACTCTGAACCATTCCCATGTGTCCTGTCACGGGATCCCAGGGAGAAGAGATCAGCACTTCCCTCTCCACTTCCACTCCTCAGGAAGCTGTAGAGTGCAGCTTATAAGCCATGCCTTCCAGCCCTTTCATCAATAGGAACTGATGCTTTGCCATTCTAGATATCCATCCCAGTTCTATCATGTCTCAAAATTACCATAGTGATAAATACATGTCTATCTTTACTGAATCTCTTTCAGCTGTTCTTTAAATTGATATCACTGTTGCTTATCAGCATAAACTCATTTTCAGTTTTGCCCAATAATTTTCGTAATTGCTTCTCCATGTCTTAAACATCATATATACACCACAGAAATATCCTACTCTGAAAACACATCTGAAAAGGAAAATGACACTGCTGCTGAAATTCTCCTGTAAACTTGGAAAGGCAAAAAAAAAGTGTAGTTTCATTAACATGATGTTTCTGCATTCCTGGAGGAATAGCTCATGCTATATCTTCCTATTCCAGATTTTAGCAGAGTTAGCTCTCCTGTTTCACAAGCATCTCCCCAACGTGGCTCCCTCACGCAGGATATAGTGCAATATACATTCTGCATATCAAAAGCTGATCTTGGGCACAAACCTGTTGATGTTTCCTTTCCATTTCCTCAAGTTCTGCCTCCACTTTTGTCTGTTTTTCTTTCACCTTCATTAGCTCCTCGTCCTTGGCTTGAAGTTCTTCTTCTTGACGAGTGACCTGAAGAAGAGGCTTCACCTGCAAAGATTTGAAATGAACAAGTAAGAACCTGCATCTACCTATTTACAAAAGTCAAAGAAAGTGACAGAATATAACAAACCTTCGTGAAGACTCTCCACCACTGCCAGTGCCTAAGCTTTAAATATGCAGCGCAATTCCTCTGCAGGATTTTCAGTGCACTCAGTTGCTGTTGTTTCTTTGCAAAGGCCCTGAAGACAGAAAGAGCAAAACATTTAACGTTAAATACAGCTGAGCATCTGTCCATGTTTTCAATTTTTATGTTACCCAGCCCTAGAACACCTGCAGACCATAAGTAAGCTTATTTTAAGTTTCAGTGACTACACTGATTTATGAGTCCTCATTCCTATACAAAGAAGCAGAGCAAGAGCTGGATTCACCATTTTCAAAACAATTACAAATACTGTTTGTTCTTACTCTTAACAGACGTTTTTCCTAAAAAGATAAAATCAGGATGGATTAGACGCTGAATTGTCCTTTAATTTCAGAAAAGCAACTTTCCAGACTATCTCCAAGAACTTCCAGTGGAGCAGAAAGAGAGATTTTTTGCAGCCACTAGCTGTACCATAAACTGCTGCATGTGTCACAAAAGGAAGATTAAGGAAAGGAAATACTGCTATGGAATGAAGGTTCAAATTCTTATTATTAGGTAAAAATTCACCTATTTACCCTGGATACAACTACAGTTTATCAGGCAACGCGCTTTCTTAAGAAAATCTCTCCTGAAATGAAAGTTTTAATGCATAGCTCCCTATCAAAGAGGCTGAAGATGACCACAAGAAAAATCAAACCATAAGAGCACACATACTTCCTGGCCAGGTATCCTCTACAGACTGCCTGGAAGAAGATGATAATGTCTGTGATCTTCAGATCTCGTTCTTCTTCTAAGTGTGCCAAGACACCAGCTCGGAAAAAGATCTTGCTCTGTCCAATTCTGTATAAGTTGGGGTCCAGCTCTAATGCTCTGATCTAAATGGACAGGCAAGCGCATTGTATTTACAACAAGGAAAAGACAATTTTTTTTTTCCAACTTTTCAATATTTTAACAATATATAGGTGTAAACACTTACCATACGCTCACAGGCTTGCTTACCATCCATAAAACCTTTTGGGATTGCATTGGGAGTAAGGATCTCATACCTTTAAGTCAAATGAAAAAACACCTTTACATTCAACAATAAGCTACATTATTATAAACCCATAAAGTTATAGTCATCAAGTGCACACCTAAGGAATTTCTCCAGAAAGTTTTTCCAGAAGTCCATTTTAGATTGGTTTCCTCTTCCCTAGTGTCTTTAGAATAAACTTGTAATATTTAACTGCTTCAAGTTCAAGCCACTTCAAGACCTCACACATGATTTTGGATTTTCTTCCAGTTGGGTTGGGGGAGGGAGTGGGGTGTGGGGTGTCTTCAATTATTTAACAAGGAACTTTATCTTATAAAAACCTCAAAAGACTGTTCCTGCTGTTACCTCTGTCTAAATTCCTGGAACACTATCCTGTTTGGAAATCCTTGTCGACAAATCCTTATTCCTTCCAAAACACCGTTGCAACGAAGCTGATCTAGAACCAGATGTGGATCCAATTTTCCAGCCTGGACAAACAAAACAAGCATGATTTTTAGTCTTTTAATTTGTATTAATGAAAAACTGTAGTTTATGTTTTTTAGGCTACCCTCTACAAAGTCAGCTGTCTAAATAAGGGGATGTGCGGGGAATACTGAGAAGATATTTGATCAGTGTGAAAACTTTGAGAAACCTGGCTTCTGATTTCAAAAGGAAGACACAGACAGCATGCATAACTTAAAATGCATGTAAAGACTTTAATAAAGAGAAAGTATTAGAGAAGTGGTCTGTAGTACATACCCTCTTTTCATGATTTGGAATGATGCAGCGAACAAAATTGGGATTAGTGTTTCGGAGCGTTGCCATCAGCTTGGTGAGAGATTCTTTGTACAGTTGGCCAACAGTACGAAACATGCCCTTCTTGGTCTTGTACGCAGAGCCAAAAGCTGTCTCTGTTATTCCAGTGACCTGATCCAGACCCACAATACGATCCACTGGGAAGGACAAGTGAAAATAATTAAGTGGACTGTAGTATTTGTCAGGTATAAAGATAGGCAGAAAGAGGAGCAATAGTGCAGCAGCAGAAGCTTTGTGGAACAAATGACAGAAGATGCCATCAGTAGGCAAGGCAGTCAGCATGTACTAGGGACGCTGTGCAGAAGCAGTGGAACCAAAAGCCACAAACTTATACAGCAGAATAGTGTAGCTTTAGTAGGTACAGACTAAAATATCCAGCTCTTTACTTGCAGTTCTACATGACCAGGAAAGCCATTTTCTTTATTTTAAGTCAACTTTTGAGAGAGAGAAAGTTGCCTGGAAACTGGCCTTTATTTGAATTCTTACAATGCAAAATATTTCTGGGTTCAATATTTGGAATTAGACATCTGTGTATATTTGCTTAAAATGAAGAGTCACTTATGATAATTATATAGATTAAATCTGAGTTTCATTGAATATTCAAACATGTTTTGAAAGCATAGCTATTTACAGAAAAGTTGGAAATAGTGTTATTTCAGTGAAAAGAGGGGGGGGGGGGAAGTATCTGCCAGACTTCTGCTAGTCTGCTATTTTGAAGAATTCTTCCAAGTTTTATATACAACTGCAAAGACCTCCCTAGCCAAAAGAGAAGTTTCAAAACAGGAAAACTGCACACCAAAGCACTTCAAAGCTGCTATAAAGCATCAGAATAGAGATTTTTCTTTGATTTTTTTTTTTTTTTTAACATTTTGGGTAAGGATCTCTATGGTTTATTCTTCAGAAGCACAAATTAGAAATCTGACTGCCATCATCAAAACCTTTAGGCCAAAAACATGAACATGATTCCATGTGCATGTCAACAATTATTTAAACAACTCGCTAAGAAATACAAGTGTCTTAACACCTTAATAATTATAGTTGGCACTTCTTAGGACTGAGCAAATACACAACATACATTGGTTCTTTATGCAATGCAAGCTGGCTAGCCAGAAACAAGCAACTATATGTTGTGAAGTTATCTTCAAATTCCTTCAAACCAAAGCAGAGGGAATTTTGCTTTGCTACCAGAATTAGCTTTTTATATGAGAAATAAGTGACAATATTTTATTTCATACTCGTACTCAACTGGTTTTCAAAGGTCTACAAAAAAAGGAAAGTTAAAAGCAGAAAAATACAGGGCAACAAGTTTCAATAATCACTTGTAGTCTTGCATGTAGTATAGAGCAGAGCCCAAATCCTCCACACAGTTTTGAACACCAGAATCTAAGCTGCTTATTAAAGTTAGAAGAATAAGTAGGTGGTAAGTTGTTCGTAAGATCATACCCCAAGTATTTACTTTGAAGCAGAATTCAGTTCTAAACAAGAAATGGGACGGAGATTACTGGGAATCAGTCTTACACAGGATGAACATAACAGCTTGTAAATATTAGAAACATGCACCCATCAGACACCATTAATGACTGGACACCATTCAACTTCTGTTTGGCCAAGTACTTTAAAAAATTTTGTAAATGTATCTGTTAATTGTGCATCTTTTGTTTTGCTCCCCTCTGTCCTCCAACTATAATACGGTTATTTATATTTCAATGAGGATTATTAAAGTTAAATCTATGCCTTCCCTATAGGTTAAGAGCAGTCATTGAACAGCATGACTGGACCATCATCTATTGGCTAAAGCCTCTGAACAAAATCCCTCTAGTAATTACTTTAGGAAACACCACTAGCTTCCTCAAGTATGTGACATATCAGGAGTAGTGGAAGATAAACTCAAGTAAAGATCGAACATCTGAAGGCACAACCTTCATATACATGTATTTCTAAACTTGGGGAGAAGAGTACAAGAAGGATGAGGAAGAGGTTAGATAAAATATCTGAAGCGTCTTCAAAAAGACATTCCAAATAAGTGAATTTGTTGATTTCTCGATACCTCAAAAAACGTGTACCAATTCTACAGAGGGAAATATTAAAATTAAAAGGTTTTTAAATAAAGGAACAATTCCAACAAGTCTGGAAGAAGTTTATTTCACTTACTAGCCCCACTACAACTGCAGCACTCATGCTGATACTTCAATACATTCTTCAGCTCTCCTCCCAAAAAATACATCCACATTCTAAAACGTTCCAGAGTTTTGTCAATGTTGGACTGCAGAAAGAAGCTTGATAGTGTTATAAAGCTTATGCATTCTCTCAAATGCTTGGAGCTACCAGAATTATCACTTAAGAAGCAATTCTGCATCTCAACATGGAACTAGGAAGCAACAAACCTTTTTATCTGCAATGCTTAAATGCAATGCATAAAATACAGATGCTATATGTATGCAGCAGCAACTGAATAGGTATGCACTCAATAGACCATTTGCCTTGTGGAGGTATACCTAAGTTTAGCATGAAATGAAAAGTTCATGCAAGCCTACGAGCAAAAATGGTTTTCCTGTAGATACAACAGCCCTGCCTTTAGTAGGCCTACTGTTTTTATATCCATTCACCTGGTGGATCATGAAGACCAGTAATATTGTCATAGAAACAGGCTCTCTGAATATTCTGAATCTCTAAGGCAGAGAAACAGCAAAAACAGAAAGACAGAAGAGCAGATACACAAGACACTTCAGTTAGTATACAGAACAGGTTTATCAATTGCAAACAGACTTAACTGTGCTACAAAAGCAATTAGGCCACAACATATTCCATGCACATTTCAATTATTTGTGGAAGCAAGTTTTGCATATTTGGACCAAAACACTTTTGCTTCTGTGCGTGTACTCAAAAGGAAAGGAGCAGATCCCCAACCAAAAAGTTCCTTATATATTCATTAAAACAGCTCTCTCTAGCTGAATCAAATAAGTATTCCTGAGAATAAGAGGGAAACTCAGTATTAACCTACAGCATTATCTGTATCACAAGATTAATTTCCTCCTGGAATAAGAAACTACATGATTTACATACTGTGGCATGTAAATATACTCTGATTAATATACTGTGATATTAAAAACTAGAATAGAAAAGTTCTTGTAAGTATTTATTTGGCTATTTCTGCTTCTTGGGGTATTTTGGTAAAAACGTTGATAAATACTTTAAGCTGATGCGCAGGTAGACTAGCTAAACAGCACTGTACAATTAAAATAAGAAAATATTGCATTTGATTTTAATATGCAATATCTAAGCACTAGTATGGCTGTTAATGAATTTTATTTTAGGAGATGCAGATTTCCAGGATATGACCCACTACTGCACAAGAAACAACTGTGCTGGTGCTCACATAAGACAACATTTTATTAACAGCAAGTACCACTACAGCTGTTTACATTCAGGACTTAACTGCAGCAATTCAAATTAAGAGTGTTGGACAAGATTCCACAGACGGAATTTGACACAGGGTAACAAGTAGTAAGTGAATATCACTTCAAATAATGAACATGAGAAGCAGCTACTCAGAAATGGTACATGTGCAAGGGACCATAGGTGCAACCCAGCTTCCTTCTTGTACTTTTGGCACTAAACAATAGAGAAAATGCTGTAGATGTTTACAATGTAGAGGTGGAGGGTGAGGAGGGAACAGGCACAAAAAAAAAAACCTCATCCAGCAAGGTAAAACCGCTAACAACTTGTGTACTCAGAGCATGATCTCTTACCATCCTTCCAAAGCTCTGCAACAAATTTGTCAGAAGACTGGTGCAAGAGTGTAGCCACATTATCATTCAGGGGGTCCATATTCTTCATCAACCACTCATCTGCCTTGTAGTCTACCTGTAGAGTAGCCAAGTTGCACATGATCAGATAGACTACCAGCTTTAGTTTTAAATTTACCAGCATGAAAAAAAAAGCTTTCAAAATACTATATTGATGTTTTCCTCCTATTCTCTTCTTGATGTTTGCTTGCTGTGAGTTTGTTGTGCCTCCTTAGAACAGTTCAATGTACCATGAAAAGTTATTATTCTTTTAAAAGAGTAAATGGGAGTTTTCTTAAACATTTAGCAATTGGACTTTTTGCTTACTAATAGCTGGTATACATGTTCAGCCTAGCGTTATTGCCAAAATAAGGGTTCACTGTTCACTGTGAAGCTGTAAAAACAACTCCAGTATAGATCCTAATTACTTTATCTAAATTATTAGAGAGTAAATTAAGGATGTGCTGCAACATGATCTTTTTTAAATTTCACTACAGCAGTTATACTTAAACACTTTGTTCTATAAAGAAAACAAACAAAGCTCTTATCTTGAAAGAACCAATTCTGTGGTTTGCAATTAAACTATAGCTCAGCAGTTGAAAACTCAATGCTACCAGCATGGTTTCATCCCAAACCAAAAGAGAGCCCTAAAATTCCGTAAGTCCAACAAGACGTCTATGTAGACTAGCATGTTTTTGCTTCAAACAAACCGTGAGGTTTTTTTAAGTAAGAGCTCTGGAAGGAAAGCCACATTTAAATGCTTCCAGCATCCAAAACCAAATCAGATCATCATCTTAGTACTTCTTGCAGTAAAAGCTATTTTACAAATTATTCTAGTTTTGAAGGAAATACGCATTCTGACAGAAAATTGAAAAATGCCTTCTGTCAGAGGAAGATATGCAATGCAGTGCCAGTATCCCAGAAATGCCCACTCAGTTTGGCAGAAGTAAAGCATTCTTCAGAACAATTACTTTCCAGTAGTCAGACACCAAGCTCTTCTACTTCATTTTGATTACCTAAAGGTAACCTTTTGTTTCACAACTAATCTACTATTAACTGCAGTAACAGTGATGATTTCATTATTTCTAAGTTACTGTTTTAAATATTGATACAATAAAATGTATGATTTCTTTATTTCTTTTTTTTCTACAATTACCTACTTGGGACCATTGACATCAAAATATAGATAATAACAAGCCATTAGTACTTTAAATGAAAATTAAAGGATGGCTCTTAATCATTTGCACGGTTTCTTCTAAATATCAGGGCAAAAACTGGTACTAGAATTAAGTTTTAACTATTTATGAAACTAATTACATAGCATGGCCCTACGGAATAGACCTGGTGATCATGAAGGTTCCACAAAATGCTGACAAGAACTGCATAGTTATTTCATGGACCTGTTCACCTTGCAGCTGAGTTCCGTTCCTCAATGGGAGAATAAAGATTGAACTAACAGTAAAAACAAAAATATATCGGCTTACCTATAAAAGGGGACATACTGAAAATCTTATGTGAACTGAGGAGATAAAAGTGAAGAGGGTACTGACACAGCCCTACTTCAAGCACTACTATCAACTTGGAAACAGATATTCAGAAGAGATTCCTTTCACTACAAGTCCTGTAAAAAGATCTGATAACAAAATTAAAGGAAAACGAAATATGTGCTTTATTTAATTTTAATTTATATTTTTCAGTTCTGCCTATTTGGTAACAAGAGCACTCCTGAATATGTTCAAGAAAATGAAACAAGGCCACCCTCCTGCACAAGTATTTCTAAATTTCGATACCATGTAGTACTTTCCCAAACCCAACATTTCTAACCAAGTATTTAACATTTAACCCTTACCTTCCCCGCATAGTGAATAATGCAGAAATCTGCTTTGTCCTTTAGCTGTCTTGGCTTTTGGAACTTGGAATGCGTTCCTTGCTCTTGGACCAATTTTTCCACAAACGTCTTGTCAGTAGCTTTAGGGAACCAGCATTCTTCATCCAGTAACGCTAACACACCAGGAGGATTTGCCTGAAATCCAGTTGGATTTAATCTGTGTTACTATTTAATATTTTTTTTTTTTTTTATTTTAATATTTAAAACACACCATCAAATGCCACAATAAGAAGTTGCCTAAACCTGATTCAAATTTGAATTAAATTAAAACAAGCTGTGGAGGAGTCCAGTTCAATGAACGACATTATGATTGGTTCAAACAAATTCATTCTAATGTATATTGGAGCCAGACATGAGTGACCTGATCTAGTGCTGATTAGAGACTTGCTTTGAGCAGAGACTGGAATAGATGACCTCCAGAGTTACCTTCCAAACATTTCTGCGACATGTACATACACAGCAGCTCATCTGTATCTCCACAGTAGTTAATGTCATGCTTTAATGTGGGCTAAACTGAAGACAATTATCCCTCCCAGCCACTCGATACTACTGTGGCAGCCACTGAGGCTCCTCTTGCCAAGCCCTGTGTTGATATCCAGTAGCAGCATCCAAAGAGATTCAGCAGGCATAACTTGAGCAGCTAGCATAGTTTTATATACTCCCTTTCTTTCCATACAATTTAAGCACTCCATTTGAAGGTTTGTTCATTCTTAAAGTGAAGAGGGGAACAAACAATGTCTGTATTTTGCAGCTGTAGAATTGTTTGACAGGATCATTTTCCTCAGGGAAGACAGACTGACGTACACAGGAAGGCAATGGAAAAAAGCGTCTATCATAATTTATTGTTCAAAAGTTTCTAGTGAATGTAAAGTTTACACATTTGAAGAGGGATGTTTCTATGTGCCTACTACATGGCATCACATTTACAGAACAATTATGAAGGTACTTATATTTGCTTTTCAAAAAGAAAAAGTAAAATCAAGTAATTTGATGCATTTTAGGATATTCACCTAAACATCTGCATACTGAAAGCATCCACACTTACCCCCTCAGGCTTTTTGGCAGAGATTTTACGTTCCAAGGAGGCAGAACTTTCTGAAGTTCCACACACAAAGTGCAAACCTTTGATAACTGAAACCAGATTTCCCTTTTCCCTCTCTAAAGAAAAACAACAATGTGGCTCATGGGCTTTTCTGCTCTTCAGGATGCATAGCATCATTGGCAGCTTATGTGTATTCTAGAATACACACACAGAAATGTAAAGTAGTAAGTACAATGCCCTAGATTTAATTTAAAAGGTCATGAAATAATTTTGACAGCATAGTTCTGAGGTGTGAAGAATGATAACTTTCAGGAAGGATGATCTTTGTTCTCCCCCGTCCTCTGCCAACCCAACTGCTCCTCCCGCTCTTTGAAGCCCTCTTCAAGTTTCCATATATTGAGCAACCAGAAGACCATGTTAAAAAGCACAGTGATTAAAACCATCTTTAAGACATTGCTTTCCTACTCGCAAGGCAGATTTATGGGGAAAACTCTACCCTAAATGAAGTTTGAGAAATTTTGCTATTGATCTCAAATGAAAAAAAGTTTACCGTAAGTCTTGAAAAGCTTTCTAACTGAGCCACCACTCTAAAGCTCCTATAACACAGTGGCATTGTTTAATATGAAAGTGACAAGACTAAAGACTTAGTAGTAGGGGGAAAAAAAGTATAAGAATAGTAGCTTAATATCTTCAGCTCAGTGTTCTACCCTAACATCACGGCAAAATCCCATAAGGATAAATCCTTTTACTAATACATGGTATTTTAGACTTTGGATTTCAGTCTTCAAGTTAATTCACTTTTTGTGACAGCTCTGCAAGAAATCTCTGTACAGTCCTACAATTTGCAGGCAGTAAAAGACAAACCCATAAATGGAACCTCTGCTCCTTAGAGCATTATTAATGCACAAACTTACAGGTCTTTCGATTAAGTCAATGCAAGGCTGCAGATCCAGTCCAAAGTCAATGAAATTCCACTCTATACCCTCTCGTTGGTACTCCTCTTGCTCCAGGATAAACATTGTGTGGTTAAATAACTGTTGAAGCTTCTCATTGGTGTAGTTAATGCAGAGTTGCTCAAAGGAGTTCAACTGCAAAAATAACATTAGTAAGCAAGAATAATTCAGTGACAGGATTTATCACATATCTGGAAGTAAAAAATTTGACCTTACAAGGAAATTCCCCAAAACTCTGCAGCATTCAAATACATTGTAAAGAAAATTGGAAAACACACTATTCAAATCCCTTATGTTCTGTGTTACAAATAATTAAATAAGGTATAGTAGGAAAAACCATCACATGTAAGAGAATGATTTAGACTAAAGTATGAATTTAGCGCTGTAATTTAGGGTTGTCAAAGCATTTGCACGCTACAAAACAAAACCCTCCTGCAGCCTTGGAACATGCATGGATTAAGTGGCTCTACACTTAGTCCTGAACGCACATTAACAGGGAAAAGAAAAATCTGATTAGCAGTGTTTTGAAGTACCTCGAAGATTTCAAATCCAGCAATATCCAGAATTCCAATAAAAGACGCTCCCTGTCGTTTGGTCCTGTCCAAAGCTTTATTAATGCGGTGAACAAGCCAGCGGAAGAGGCGTTCATAGGTGGCCTTTGCCAAAGCTTCCACTGCAAAGTCTGCCTGAAAATCCGAACAGGAAAATTTATTTGCCCTGGAGAAGTCATCAAAAGAACACAGACATGAATGTTATCACAAATAACTACCTAAGAGAAGAAGTTTAATGGAGTTAATACCACTGAGGAATGAAAACAAGCAGTAGAAACAGTATGTAGTTTGATTAGTGATACGAAAAATTTGTATTTAAACTGTTCCATAAAAAAAAAAACCAGAAGCTCTCTGTGCGTTTGATACATACAATAGTGACATTAAAGAATGAAACCAGCAGAAGGTCAAGGAAAGGGAAAGGTTTCTTCTATTCTACCATTGATTTTTACCATATAAGAACATTTAATAAAGACAGTAAGCTTAAACAAAGACCGTGGCAGTACACACTTAATTCCAATTTTCTTTATTAAGAGCTAATCAAGATGAGGTACACCTTCACTTCATCTTTAAAGCACCAAAACTTACTTGTTCTTTGGTCTGGGCTTTCTGAACGTAGTCTCTGCCAACTTTGATGCGCGGTGTCAGTATGGCACGGGTGAACTCCATTACGTTCATTCCCAGTAGATGGCAGAGTTTCTGTGCGACTGGAGATCAAAGTAATAAATCGAAGAATTTAAATCCTCCACCCTCCACAGCAGCTAGCAACATCGGTGAAACAAGCTACTGACAAAGGCCATCATATGCCAGCTTAAAAATTGAACTGCCAGTCGAAATAGCAGTCAGGGCAGTGCCCTTCTGTCCTGTGGACAGACCTACCCTATGACACAGCCTGCGGCTGCAGGGATTCCACCTCAAAGGCTGATGGAAGTCTCTACAGAAGTACACCACTGAATTTTATTAGGGGAGTGCAGAAAACACTAGATTTCATGAAATTGCAAGGACGTCATTTAACAGTCCGTAGCCCACACACTAGCATTCATTTTGATACTTTAATAGGGAACATTCATTTTCTCATCCCCAGAAAAAAAAGCACAGTATGAGGATATCACACTAAAGGTTGATAAGCAACCATCATACTAAAGGTTGCTTAAAAACTGTTTCAATTTAGGCAGGTATGCCAGTGTAATGCTTCTATTACAGACTATATCAAAATACATTATTTAAACTATTTAAAACATGGGTTTGTAATATTTTATATAGAATAACAACGCAAGCAGCAGCGCACTTTCTTTAGACAGCATGAACTCTCCTGGTGTCATGTTCGTTTTTTGAAATAACACGTTACCCACACCATCATTACATATTCTTGCTGCATCAACCCCTTTTTCTAAGTAAATTTGCCAGTAGGTTAGGTGTTTATGATTCCATACTTCTAAAAATGAAAGTGACACTGAAGGTATTTTTAGGTCCGGGTAAGTGTTGCCCTTTAGCAGGAAGCCCTCCACACTATCCAGTAAGTACTTTAACCCTTTATCTTTGTAACCTGACAGCTTGTTGTTTTACTGTCAAAATGAAAAAAGCTATTTTTACAAATCAGCATTGGAAAATAAATTTTAATACTAATATATAAGAGCTTCCTCTGCTTTTTTCTTTTTTTTTGCTGGTATTAAAAACACTACTACTTGCTCTTAATGTTGAGATTCTCCGTCTGGCCGTATATTCATTAGAAGGGTTCATGAATCAACACACAATCAGTGAAATTAGGGTAGCATCACAAATTGAGCACTCCTTTCACTTTAGCTACATAGAGGAGCATTTCTGTGCTTTGAGTATAAAAATACACATCAGCACATCAGATAAAACTTAAAACCTTAGGTGTCAAGTAGCAAGTGTTGTCAGAAGGAACGAACTTGAAAATATTAAGTAGCCATGAGCATCAGCTTAGTACTGTGGCACAATGGATACTATATAAAGGATATTACAGTTTTTAAGGAAGGAGGGCTTTTTTCCCCCCTATGCAGTACTCCAGACATTACACTCAGCTCCTCTTTCATGAACCTGTGACATGGAATTTATTGTCCCTACCTTTCCAGTTTGTAATAAACCGTAGCTTAGGTAATAATAATAACAATAAAACATAGCAGAGGTAATACTAAAAATCACATCCAGTTCAGACACTGACGGAGGCTGTAGCCAGCATTTCAGAGGTTTGACTGAAGGAAACTAAACCATTTTCAGGTCAAAGCTCTATCACTTCTAAGTGTAGGACTGGTTCACACTGTTTCAGCTTGATTAATCTTGCATTTTAAAAAAACCGTAATTCATCTTGTTGGTTTATAACTGAGGAAGGTCCATTTAAAAGGTGCGATTGTAGAAAGCCCTGACTATCCTGACTTGTGTTTTATTACTATTGGGTTTTGCATAGAAAATTCTGAATTGTTATAAAGCAAAGATACTGAAAAGCTCATATCATAGTTGAAGCATGAACTTTATGAGGTTGCTTATGAACCTCTGCCCTTTCGGTAGAAAGGCTTCTTCCAAATCTGGTAAGCATGAAATGGTTCTCTAAATACAGCTTCTCCCTCCTCTTCATTCCATGAAGGCTTTATGGCTTTCTTGCCATCTCTTGTATCTATACTTGAAACCATTATTTGTTTATCTATATTTATTATCTATAGGGCAGAATTTGCTTTCCACATGCTTTGAGTAAGTTCACATCTCCACTACCCACACAAATTCCTTCCCATCTATGGAGACAGTAACCTGACCTATTTCAGACACATGCCTCTAAATGAGATGAATCGCTATCAAGACACACTTATTTCTCTGGAGGACACTAGGGAAACCCATTACAGTGAGATGTGACAATATAGATTTCAAGAAGGGAGAGATCAGTTTCACTCAAGTGTCTTCAGAAAGATACAGTAACAAAGACCACATAACCAAATGAAGTATTTTTTAAATACAAGAGAAAACAGAAACATGCTTTAACTATGATCTGAGCTTTTCAGCATCTTCGTTTCATAATTCAGAATTTTGTATCCAGTATTGTAAATATCCAATAGTATCAATATATTTATATCCAATATTATAACTCAGAATTTATGTCCAAAAAACAATGGTAATACAACGAAAGTCAAGATAGTGAGGAAGTAAGAAGCATCTGTATCTTTCTACATCACACGTTCTAAACGGACAGTGACTCAGTCGAGTTGTCTAAGCTGGCACTAAAAGCCCAAAAAACTAATCCCTCATCCAACCTTTTCTCCTCACTGCAAAACTCAAAGTGCCAACTGCCAGCCAAATATCGAGTCAACAACTATTGACCTTTAATCCATACCTGCTTGCTGGAGCACTTTGGGCAGGAGGCCACCACCCTGAGAAATGACAAAAATTTTGGACATTGGAAGCAACCTACATGCCTACATGCACATTAGCAATTTAGGACAATTATGAAACGAGACACAGACAAGAATTTGAGTTGTGCATGTGCAGCAGGTCCTGTGAATGATGGTTCTTACTGCTCTTTCCACTGATGTTAATTCTCAAAGCTGACTTTCCATGAGAGCATTTAAAAGGCTGGTACTGAACTACTAAATTAAAAACCTGAGATTTGCTTCAGCTATCTAAGAAATATACTCCTCAATATGCTGATCTCATTGCGGGTACTAACTGATAAATTAAATCTTAGTCACACTGCCATGCCACTTCAGAAATCAGATTTTTCCAAATACAGCATTCTTATGTTCAGCCATTTCACTATGGAAGTTGTGCTTGGCTCCAGGGCTCTTATCATTGGCAAGAAAACTGCTGTCAAGAACCAAAGAAAACAAACCGATTTAAGCATGCACTTTTTCCTAGTGCTTAAGTCTTTGTAGATAGCAATAAACAAGACTACAACTGAAATACTTCTTCAAAGTTTAGAAGCAATGCAAACAGCATAAATTCTGTTGATGGGTACTTAAATTTGTCTGCATTACGAGAATGGAAGAGGAGAGTTTTAATAATTGCCCGTTGGCTACTACCACAACAGTCATGGCCTCACTTTGGCACAGAACGCTATCAAGGAAGCTTAGAAGACTGCTCTGTGCTTTCAAAGATATGCACTAAACAAACGGCAGGAAGAAAACTACAGCGCAAGTTAAAGGAAGCCATACAAACGTGATCAACTTACCAGTATTCTCTGGCATAGAAGCTTGATCGGTATTTCTCTCCTTCTTAAAGGAAATATTTCCAAATTGTAGCACTGAAGACACCACCTTCAGCATTGCTGTGTTACCAAAAGACATATGCAAGAGTTTAATTGAAGAAGAATTTTTCTTCTGTTACTTGTGTCACTTTTGTTCCAAATTCAAAGTATGAGTTCAGAAAGGAAATAAAGTTTGTACTGTACTTTTTGGGCAAATGGCTTTAATTCAACTCTAGCTCATGTTAAGCAAACATTTGCTGCAGGCTGTCAAGACACTGAAGCAACATTAAACTTGGGGACATTAAATTAGCAAGTGAGTGTGCATGTGCAAAAGAGAAAAAAGTACACTTTAAAAATCCAAAAGGCTCAACAACTTACACAAGATCTCATCGTGTGAAAATCCCATGATATGCATGGCTTCCATAGTCTCCTGAAAGTTATCCTTGTCTTGTTGCCCAGGAATGGGGATGTAGCCATTAGATAAAAATCTGTAATTGTTAAATCCTTCAAGCAGCAAGTCAGCTGTATTAGGAGGAAGAGGAAGAGACAGAAAAATAAGAAATGCTGTTCACACCCATTTGTACTCTGTTCTCACTAAATGCACAGACTATGCTTTAGGAAATCAGTTCCTCAAATATCGCTGAAAGCCCTTATACCAGCTTCTGAAACTCTAAAAATATGAGTGTACCTTAGAAGCCGAAGCCAGATTCCCAGAATCTCTGTCTGTAGCAACCTACATTAGCTCTTTAATGCATTAAGCCTGTAAACAGAACATTACCGAACTCAGATCTAGCATAATCTCAAATCCCTATTTGGAATATCCTAAAAGAAGTATCCCTATTGAAAGGTAACAGACACAGGCAGATATGGAGTTAGATATTGACGATTACCACATCAAGGATGCTGAACACCGGTTTGTCTAATACAGGAGGAGAGAGAGTGGATCAATTCTCGGAAGTCTGTACCTTCACATAGTTTCACTTATCACAACTTAACAGAAATTCCCAGTTACCAAGGGGAAAAAAAAAAAAAAAAAAAGAGAGTAGAAGATAATCAACATAGTACTGCAATAGCTGAAGAAAGCCACAGGGTTTCATTATGTTTTGGTAAAATGGCTGCTTTTCTACAGAGTTTGAAGGCATGGTCCAGAATAGATGTGGCTGTCACTGCTGACCAGGTTTGTTATTTATCAGCTGGGAGCACTGCAGTTTCAATCCAGTGAGGCTGCCCGAACTGGACTTTGCCATGTAGGAGCCATTTGCTTGAAATGCTACAGTTGCTTGACAGCGTACTTGATAAAACACAGAAGTTATTTCAAAACAAAGCCACCTGGCTTTTCATTCTTCTTTTAAAACTCACTGTTTCAAGACCAAAGAATAGTTCAAATGTGACTGTGTTAACACTGAAATAACAAACGTGGCACACAGAAGCAACAGGCTTACAAAATGAGATTCTCAACTTACACTTCAGGTGTTCTCCTGCTCCAGCTAGTAGTTGATAGAAGATATGAAATGTCCGTTCATCTTTAGCCTGACGAACAGCCCGAGACTTTTCCAACAAGTCTGATTATAACTAGTCAAGGATCTTCTACAATTTTTGGTTAAAAATGTCCAACGCAAACAAAACTTTCAAAGCAGGCTATATAATTACCTTAAGACCAAATAGAACTTCAATAGTAATGACAGGACTATGTCCAATATGAACTTTCAGTAACATTAAATAAGAGATTTCAAATTCAGACTGGTAGAAGCCCACATTTAATTTCAGCAAAGTCATTTCTTGGATGTTGACTGCATTGCCCTGCTACATGCAGCTGACAATTGTCTGTAACGGAGCTGAAGCCTAAGTGAGAGGGGGAGCTGGCCATTCTTTCTCAGTCAATTCTTCTATTAAGGTCATAGCCTAACTCTTAATACCAAAACCCCAGCAGCTGCTGAACTCAAAAGTACTTTATCTGAAGTGCATTTGTCATTTCTTTCAAGCATTGGATTTTTACATACAACCTGCACTGCCTTTAAACAGCTCCCAAATTCAATTTGTGCAGCAGATAGTGTCCAATAAGCTGCCATAAGTTGTAATGTAAGTTCTTATTTCTTGTTATTCCATATCATAAAACAAATGTGGGACAGGTATTTGAAATGACACAGGTTACGAGCAAGGATGAGTTCTTGTGATAAAGAAAAAATTCCCGAAGAGTTAAGTCCTCCTGTTTTCACAAAGCTCTAGGTGAAACAATTCATCTGAACTTTCATAAAAGTAGAAACTGCCTTCATTCCTGTGCTGTACTGAATGAAAAAAATCATTTATCATTAAAGCGTATTTTAAATAACTATAGATCTTTCCCAGCCTTATTGGGAAATTATATTTTGTGACAGTTCCAAACATTCAATGCACTTAAAATTAAGCAGTTTAACTCATAGCAACAGAACAAAAGCTTAGCTGCAACATTGTTTATGATTAATACTCACATGATATTGTTTACTAAGACTTCCGATTTCATAATTTTATGACGACCCTATTGCTATTCCCCCAGAAAACAGGCTAAAAAAAATTACACACACACTATTTTTAGTATATGAAGAAAATAACCTCAGAGAAGGGCTTTCAGTGCAAGTATTTTTACTTGTTCTTATGCAATCATAAATAAAAATTAATCTTAAAGCTAAAACTGAATAGGGCTTCAGTATTAATTGCTAGTAAGTCTCATGCTATTGAACCTATGCTGGTATCTAGAAGACCCCAGAAAACAGAATGTGTCCGAGCACTTCCAGCTGTATCACTTTATAATGAGCATCACCTTCTTCCACACGGAGAGCTGCTTCTGCAGTGCTGACGAGAGCAAAACCAAGCTTTTCGCACAATACAGTAGCTCAGCTTCTGATTAGGTAGGCGTTTTTTTTCTAGAAACATTCATAAAGCAAGCACACTTTAAATGGTTTCACCCTGTTTTTAAGGCTAGTCTGAAAATCCAGCAGATTTCAGAGTGCTAAATTTTGGAGTATCCAATTTCTAAGCATGAGTAAGCATACTGACTTTGTGATATTTGATCAGCTATTTTGAAACAAAGGAAGAGATGGATGTTGTCAAAGGAATGTAGAAATGTTGTAACCTTTCACTGCATTCCAATGAATTCTAGGGTTAAAAGCAAAACAATCCGGAAACTTGCATTTTACAATGATGTAGCATGAAATAGGATACATGTCTCAATGTTGGCCCCAACAATATAACCAGTAACATCAAAGTTAATCCTAATGAACTTGCCCTGCAAAGAAAAGAGATTTTTTTTTTTGTAATTACTGATCTTTTTTTTTATTACGACAACAATGCTGTCTATATACATATGTCTACATAATCCTACTTGCATTCATATAAAAAGCATTTCACACAAGTTCAAATGAAAGCTTTTCCCTTCAATATGCTCAGCCATCATTTCAATGGAATATGTTATGCTGCACACAAACACTTTCTAAAGATTAAAGAACTAGTATTCTAGATATGTTTGTAACCCAGACTTATGAAAAACTTTTCTGAAAGTGAAGCTCAATTTCTCGCATTGACAAAACATGCTAAGGTTGAAAGCAACGCTGAGATTTTAAGTGCACATACATCTATAGCAAACTTATTGGTGCCTAAAGGTGCTTTATCTGCAGCAATCCTGAATCTCAGTGTGCTGCCCAGCCCAGCTCATCACACTTCTACTTCCATTTCCAAAACCAGGATGGGTGCTATCTGCATGGCCTCTCTTTTCTAGCAGTTAGTAAAGAAAGGACTAAGAGGGAGACAATATACCCATTTCTTCCACATATATCTCCTTTTCTCCACAAAGGACCAAATAAAGAGCACAATTCCCACATGTAGAGCAGCTTTTGGAAAGAAAGTAGTTGCAAGTGGATATATTATACCAGTGTTAAGCCACATCAGTTCCCCAATCTGATTTGTCACTTGGCTATGAACGTTCCCAACAGGACAACAGGCTGCGGCTTGGAGTTGAACCACTTAACAGCACCATTACTGTATTTCAAGTTTGTGCTCATGAAACTGTTAGGTATTCCCCTGGTTGCAAACGTGAAGAAACCAGTGGGAATACCCAGTGACTACACTAGGCTTTCCATTTTCATTGCATCCAATTTCTACAGTCCTCTATCCATATACGAACAGGTTTTGGAGATCAGGGAACATCACAGCAGTTTGCTAACAACTGTCTAAATGCTTCTTTTGATGGTATCTGCACAAAGCCACCTATCCTTTGCAGAGGCCTTCTGAAAGCAGTCTTACAATCAGTATCCAAATCCTCACTTATCTCAAGTCTGACTGATTAGTCCTATCAGTATGTTAAAGTGAATTCCTGTTTGGCAGATCCATTCAGCTCAGGGACGTACCATTGATTTTCATAGTAAATATTCTACCCTACAAGCTTGTAGAATGTATGTATTCTAGCAATGGCCAGACACAGTAAGTGTATATTGGGGGGTATATTGCCACGCTGCAGACCTACGCCTGAACAAGTTGCTGCAATCATGTGAGCTATTGCAACTTTTTACCAGAACATCCTACCCTTGTCAACTTCCCTGATAAAGCCCATTCATGTCAAAAAGATTTGTGTGCTCAGGAGTGACCAAGTTTCTCCCCCAAACCACACCAGTGAATCCAGAGAAAGGTACAACCTACCTACCAGCCTTATCTTGACTTAGTCTCAGAGCAAAGCAACTGCTCCATGACTGCAGTTGTACATCTTCAAAGTGATTTCTCCAAGTTTCAAGAAAACTGCTGGAATACTTTAAATTAACTTCAATGGTTACTCCCTACTGCTCAATCTGCAGTTTGGTTGAAAAGCCAGTGGCTAAAATGACCGTGCCAAGGAACAAGGCTTGTTTTCAAGCATGCCCTGTCAGGGATCAGCACTTGAACTCAGATTTCCAAGTATGAAGAAACAGAACACTCTAAGCTGAGCTTGTAACTGAAGCATTTATACTTTTTGCTCAGTAACAATTCCAGAAAGCTATATTTGTAACTGTCACAAAGAATGAACTGACATTTTACTGAAATTCAGCCAATAGACTAGATATAACGCATGTGTCAGCACTAGCACGTCAAGAATGGCAGCTGACAACTTTCTACCCAGAACAGGTACCACAGAGACTTCTTAGAATGACATGGCTTGAATTTGCCATGTTACATGTGAAAACAAAAGTTATCTAATTTCTGCTGTCAAGTTACCAGTTCCATGAACAAAAATAATTGAGAGGAAATGCAGTCATTAAACGAGCTGACACATCAGAAGAAGGGACCCACACGCTCCCCACTTCAAAGTTCAGCCATCACTGAAGTCTATAAAGGAGGTCACTTATCTAGTTCATCTTCTTAAAAGCAAAATATTAATACATCCTTTTAGCTAGCACTGGCAAATCTTGCTATGAAATCTTTAATTTATCAATTAGAGACTGTAGTGGTGGTCATCTTACAACTGGATTCTGTTTACACTATCATTATACACTAAGTACATGGCTTTGTAAAAAAACACATCAGAAGGAAGCATTTAGTACTGCAATATGAACCCGGCAAGCCCACTCTCCTATCCACTGCAAACTACAGACTTTATTTCCTGAAACACAAGAGAACACTGCCTTTGGTAGAAGAAAAAAAGAAGAAAAAAAAACATTTGACACTAGCCTTATTTCAGTCCTATCTGGTATTATCAGCAAGTAGGGAACAGGCTGGCATCCTCATGCTATAGGGTGAAGACTGTCAAGTCTGCATGGGCTGAACAACAGCACTTCTTACTTTGTGGGAGGATATATTTTTTTAAGTCAGGTTTTAAAATGGTTGTTACTAAAGATTATTTTTTCTGCATGAGATGACACCATCTGGAGTGCATTATACTTGCTCCTTTATAAAAATAGAGCTGGAGCCATCTGAGTGATTATGTTCATGATGGCAATACAGACTTCAATAAAATACAAACCAGATGCTAACATCTTTTAGGAAAATGTATCCTCATTAAATTAGTCCAATCTTTGATGAATTCAAGACGTGTAACAAAGTAGAATTATTGCACAGTGAAACCTGTTGATATTATAAATCCTATACCCAACATACATAAGCATCAAGCAATATTGTAAATAATGTGGCTATAAAATTATCAAAGTTGAATTTCTACAGTACTCTGCTCTCCCTTCTTGATTGAAAAGGCTATCTAATGGATTTAGTCATACAGTTTTCCAGAGTCCTTATCACTGGAGCCGAGTTCATATATTATAAATCCAAGCAACTGTTGAAATGTCAAGGCAGCCAAGAAATCTTTCGTTTGTTCTGTAAATTTTAGTTTTGTTTTGCAAGAAAAAAGATTTAATACCTCCTATACAGTTTTAAAGTTGTACTAAAAACATCTCTCCCCTGAAATAGGAGATAGCTTTTTTTTCCCCTTCAAAGGAAAGGAAGTTTTAAGAAATGGTTCCCCGAGTTCACCCTGAGTTTCACCACTATTTTTAAAACAATGGAATACATCAAAAGTGGTTATCTGCTACCAAAACAGTATGTGAACAGAAGGCACTGACCCAACAAAAACATCAACCAGCTACAAGAGTGCCCAATACCTCGAATACGTCATACGGTCTTTTTGACTTTCCTTCAGTAAATCAGTCAGACGGAAGGGCATGGAAATTTAGAGAGGTTTTATATGCAAGTTTTGTGCTTTTTTAAAAATTGAGGATGTTCTCTCTAAACCAATCAAGTGATAAAGTCATAGCTATTGACAAGGCGGCTATATATTTAGCCAAATTCCATGTTGATACCATACTCCTTCATACTTTATAGTACCGAATCATAGAATAATTCAGGTTGGAAAAG